>NW_008580177.1:162195-226857 GCF_000520115.1 Aphanomyces invadans | reverse complement strand
TATATCAGTACTAGTACGTACAATTGTACGGATTCGATAGGCCAAGTCGCCATGACGATGGATGCGCGCGAAATCGTCCACGGCTCGCGTGCGTTCGAGGCGGCGATTCTTCTGCGAGAGGAAGTCCTGCGCAAGCCACTGGGCATGGTACTTGACCGCAATGCCGTGGCCACAGAGGCTACTGACATTCACATCGGGGTGTACTCGGACGACGAGTTGGTAGCGTACGCATTGCTACGACCAGCGCATCCCATCGCTTGGATGAAGCAGGTGGCGGTCTCTCCTGCCGTCCAAGGAAAAGGTCTAGGTCGATCCTTGATCGAAGCATTTGAAGCACGAGCAATCAAGGAAGGCTTCCATTCCATCCACTTGCACGCGCGAGAAACAGCCGTCGGGTTCTACCTCAAGCTCGGGTACGCCCCAGTGGACAACGACACGTTCATGCAAGTCGGGATTCCACATCGGCACATGTTCAAGACGATTATTTGCGACCTTACACGTATTTAGCGTTGAACACACTGGTACTGGTGTCTGCGAAGGGCGTTTGCTTCGCCACAGCAAGATATCACCCTCGGCAGTGCCGTGTCCGATCACCAACCCCATCCTATTCGTTGATATTCGAGGTTCCCCTTCGTTATTTTACCCAAACTGGAGCCGCTCTGGCCTCTCAGATACACACCGGTAGTTCCCGGCAACTCGAACTCCGCTCGATTGGCGCCATCGCAGCTATCCTCGTCCGGGTGCGATCGAAGGCCCATGGCCCAAGAGTCTCGAACGAATTCGTTCTCGGTAGTCGACCTCGATCGTAAGTCATAGGGCACCATTCCCAGTGTTATATGAATGTGGCTGGATCGTCGTCGACTTCCAAGATTGGTGCTGCTTTACCCACCCGGTTCGATCGTGGTGGAATCACAGAGACAACCCCACCACGACGAACGCAGCCAACTGTCATCCACATGCACGCAAGCTCACTTGCACAAACCTATTCCGACGACAGCGCATCAGCCCGAGACGCGATTGCGCAACGATCGAGTGAGTCGAAGACTATGCAGTCGGTTCTTGGCGATCCCTTGGCTCCAGCAACGGCGAGAACGAGTCTTGAAATTCAACACCGCAGCTCTCATGAAAACCTGCAATCGAGCCAAGTCAGAGCGGTGCATTCATGGCACCGTCGCGACGGAACTCGACGAATCTTCCATTGGGGGAATGTTCCAGCGGCTGTATCGGCTCATTCCATCCTCCAGCGCCTGAATGACGCAAGAGGAGAAGGGATGGACAGTTCGAAGGCGCGGGGAGGCCGCGAAGGGTCGGGATTCTAAAAAGCACACGCCACGAAGTATACTATCGGCATACGTCGGGAGTCCTACGTCCTACATCATTCGGGTCTTGCAATTTACTTGAACTGGCCCGTGGTCGAGTCATGCAACAAGTTCAACAGGAGCGACTCCGAGTTGAGGTACACGCGATTCTGCGATCGGCTCATGACTTGGGCAATCTCCTTGGCGGCGTCCAACCGGCGCAGCTGTGTGAAAGCAGGGTTCTTCTTGATAGCTTCACCAACCAATTCTGCGGCCTTCGCTTGACCCTGGGCCCGAATGATCGTCGATTTCTTTTCTTGGATTGCCTTGTCCACGATGAAACGAGCACGTTCGGCATCTTGTTGCGCCACTTGCTTGGCTTCCACGGCGGCCGTGTACTCGCGACCAAAGCTCAAGTGGGTCACAGACACGTCTTCGACGTCGATCTTGAACTCCAACGCACGTTCCTTCAAGTTGCGCGCAATCATGCGCGACACATGCTCACGCTGTGTGATCAATTGGCTCGCATTGAACTGCGCCATGACTTGCTTCGCAGTTTCGTTCACGATCGAGGGAAGCACGGTTTCCGAGTAGTTGACCCCGAGGCGACGGTAGATCCACGGCAGTTGGTCCTTGTCGGGACGAGTCAACACACGGAGGTTCACGTTCACCATTTGCAGATCGCGCGACCCCGTGAGCGAGCTTACTTGATGCGCCTTCGTGCGCACGTCAAAGATGACAGGGCGTTCGAACCATGGAAGCATCACATGCAACCCTTCGCCAATCACCTGGTCCTTGATCCCCGTGAACCGGTTGTACACAATCGCGCGCTCACCGGGCTTGACATCGTACATAGACGAGTACAGACCGTAGCCCAACGCACCGGTCACGACGACACCGTTAATCAACGCAAAGATCGGCGACCCGCGCTTCGGGATGTTCTGGGCCAGCTTCTCGGCCGCTTGCTTGCCTTGCTCCATGTCGATGCCGCCACAAAGTTGTCAACTACTCTTCCAGACCCTTCTCGCTTTGAGTGGTGCGGATGTTGGTAAGCTCGTGTTTAAAACAGCGGCTGCGAACGACGCATTCACTTGCCTTTTCTATGCGTTTTCAACAACGGACCGTTTGGTGTGCTTTATTGTTTCAAACACGTCTGCGAATCGCGACCTGTCGTTGCGCATGCACGATTTGATTGGACAAAATGATGGATTTGGGAGAGATCCGGATAAGGTCAATCGATTTATCCGGACATCCACGGACGCTGGTCAAGGACGGAACGATGGCAGATGACTTCCCGGAGGAGAACCTGAATGAGGACGTCGCACTGTTGCGCGATGCGTGGGTGAATGAGCTCGTTAGTAATACCGTGTGCATGGTTTCGCCAGTTTGATGGACTGACGGATCGCTTTGCCGTAGAACGCACCTGAGCTGCTGTCGTTCCAGACCGACTTGATCTCTGACATGGTCGAGCAAGTTCAAAACCAGGTTGGTCGATGCCCTGGTCAAGGAGACACGGAACGAAGGGAGATGAAGAGTGCACGCTATGTAGCAAAGTTATGTGGATGATATGTCGGCTGACGTTGCGACGTTGACGGAAGAACGGTCGTTCACGAACAAGCTGTACCAGGTACGACTAGCACAACAGGGAAAATCTCCATGTTCCGCTTGCAACGCAGATGGAGATCGATCGCATCAAATATATGCTGGCGTCATATCTGCGCATTCGACTGAGGAAGATCGAGCAGCACACGATGCACGTCTTGAACGAATCGCTGGACAAAATGTCCCGAGGCGAAATCGACTACGCTCACTCGTACGTCGACATGCCTCTCGTCTGCAACGTCGCGCCACCCCTTTGGTAGGTTCAAGGACTTGTATGAAAGTCACTGTCGCGATCTACTCTTGTCAAGACTCCCCAACGAACATCAACAGCTCGACGAGCCGCACATGAGTACTTGTTTCGGTCCCGCCCCAACCAACGTGGCCCACTCATGCTGTGTCGTCGCGTAGTCGACCACCCCAACCTGGACGCGTTTGTATTTTGCCAAACTGTCGAGGACATTGGAAACGTTCAAATCGACGATCGGTACGGCTAGGTCGAATGCCAATCCATTTGGATTGATGGATCGACGGCAGGGGCTCCGAGCATGTGAATGCTCGCAAGAACGACCGCCATGTCCTTCGGTATCGCGTCGTGAGGTCGCTTGTGGAAGAAGGCAAGGTGACGTTGCTGTAGCAATTGCTCCCACAGCGAAACTCGACGTAATTCGAGCGACACGTTCGCAATGACGAAAATGAGAAAATAATAAGCGGGATGTGGGATCTAAAAGTGTTGCAGCGCAGCATGCACGGAAGCATACCCGAGCACGAGGACGCACGGCTAGACATGGGAGATGTGAGCGAAGACGATGGGCACGACGAAGAGGCGAGATGGGGTAGCAACACGTACAATGAGAAGGATCTCTTCGATCCCGACCATGAACAACTGAAAGATGAGGTACTTGTTCTCAAGGCCAACAGCGACCCAGCGGTTTACGTTCTTTCCGTATCCTGTCGGGTCGTACTCCCGGACGCTGTCCGTGCCATTCGGCGCCGCCCTCGTGGCTGAAGGAGCAGGAGGAGCGTCGCCCCAATGCGACCACACGTCTTGAACGTACCCAATGTTCTTGACAAATTCGATGATGCACAGGAACAAGTATACCATGAGCACGTCAGGTTTGTCTCCACGAACGGCAACAAGTCCGACGAGCCCGATCGCAATGCCGAAGATGTGCGTGTACCACACGCTGTCCATGGACACCAGAATTCCAATGAAAGCTTGCAGAATCGCCAAGAGTTGAATCTTTCGCGCGCGCGAGTCCAAAGTTGACCACACGTGTTTCTGCCGCTCCAAAATGGCAAATTTGCCAGCTTCGATGTCGTACGGAGGGATCTGGATCGGAATGGCGCTTTCCGTGGATGATCTTGACTGGTTTTGCGACGCATACCGCGACGGTGGCGCTGTTCTGTCCCGTATCGGCTCATACTCGTTGCGCTTCTTGTTGCCAGCCATGCTTGTCGACGATGTTCCTCTTTCGTCAAGTGTATAATCTGCGCCATGCCCGATTTATTTGTCGCTTGGACTATTTATTTCATTTTGTTAAAACGAAATATAAAAAGCAGTATAAGTGTCTCCATTTTTTTGTCGTACGTTATGCATAGACACAAAGAGAGGACTGCATCGTACCCCGGGGCACACAAATTCTCCCCGCGTCGGTTTCACATTCGAAAGCGCGCCAGAGTGCAATCATGCAACAACGAACGACGATGCCGCAGACGGACATCGCGAAAGCAAGAGGTGCTGTGTAGGATGATGGGTGGGTGGGGAGTGGGGTCAACAGCGAAGTGCACTAGTCAAACAAGGTCGTAACCAAGTTAGCGGCGCTTAGACCGAACCGTCGAAGCACGGAGGATGTGATCCAGAGGAGTATTGCCACCACAAGGATGGACAGGGCGACACTCGAGAAGGAAGCGTCTGCATCTTTCGAAACGAGCCACCCCAACATGACAGCGGCGGCGAGTGCACACCCTGTGTAAAAACCGGCCACAACATCCGTCTAGACGAGGGCATGATGAATACTTGGCGACGTGTATTTCAACTTAAGCGGTCTCAATCCATCAAGGAATCGGGCATTACCGGGTACGGCAGTGGAATGATGGACTTTTTGTCTTTGTCCCTCGGCAAAGCTTTCCGCATATCTGACGAGTACAAAGCATCCATGAGTAGTCACGTACGTCACGCGGGATGGCTTACCAAATGCATCTTCGCCGTCGTCATCGCCTGAATAATACCCAAGAACCCGGCGATAGACGGAATACCCAAACTTTTCGTACATGCCAATGGCCAATGTATTGGACACGCGCACAAAGAGATCAACAAAATAACCATCGTACCTACATGCAAGTATCATGCAACCAGACAGACAAGGCAGCTCACGTACAGCTCAACCGAGACATTCTCGAGGTAGTCCATGAGGTTCTTGGCAAGGCCGAGTCGGCGAAACTCTGGCGCGACTGTCACCGCCGTCACATGGCCGTGCCAATTCTCCCCCTTGCCTTCCGCTTTGCCCATGACTGCGGCGATAAGATGCGGCTCAACAACGAGCAGGGAGGAACCAAATGGTCGATTCGATGCATACCGTATCCCATCATGGTGCCGTTCGGATCTTCTTGCAGGAGGAAGTAATCGGGCCACTTGGTCAAGTATTGCAGGTAGAACGACATGTTATACTACACAGATTCATTCAGGGACACACAGAGAGACGTCTGTGGCGCGGGCCATGAATCACCCACCGTCTCGGTCAGCACATCCAGGTTGACATTGTTGAACCGGAACAAGTCGTCGCAGCGGAACTTGCGCGTCGACGTCATGTGGGTTTCCTGCGCCAAACAAAAATCGCATCTCCGGATGTTGCTTGGATATAGTGTGCTTCACACTATTTTCTTCCATTCCAGATAAGGACCAAATTACTGCTACACCATGCAAGTGGTTATCGGGAGATGGTTGCAATGCTCGGCGTCAGGAGAGAATCGACATCGCACCCTAAGACCTCAGCATGTACTCATCGGTGGTGGTGCTGCCTTCGCTGAACGTGATTTGGTGGTATGGTGGACTCGTTGGAGCAAGTGTGGCCCGTCGTAATGTGCCATCGCTGATCCATTGTACGACGAATATCCGACCGAAATACATTTTGGTTATGAATCTGCCCCATGTGATCGATCACTACACGCGAATGGCGACATGCGACTCGAGGATCCACAAGGCCATGGACTGCAGGATGGCCTTGTCGAACCGAGCGGCAAGGCGGGGGTGGTAGACCCGCATTTCTTTTAGAGCGATCTGGTCCAAATAGAAAATGAGCGACTGCGTCTTTGTCTGTGCCGTAAACGAGTGGCGACGGTTGAGCACCATGTCGACGTCTCCGAGCCATGCGCCGCTGGAGACGCGGACGATGCGGGTGCGTTCTTCTAGCCCGAGGGTCGCACCACCATGCGCGCCAACATACACTTCAACCGACCCTTTACCGACCAGGTACAAGCCATGGACCTCGGATCCGCTTTCATAGATGATCGCTCCTGCTGGTTTCATGCAGCTCACGACGTACTTGGCCATGACGTCGTCGGTTAATGCTCCATCGTCACCGTCGTCGTGCTCTATTGCCTCCTGCGGCAAGAAGCCATCAAGCAACGCAGCCGTGCGACGCTGAGCCAAGCACGCTTGCATTTGATCGTGAATTGGCGTCGCACCACTCATCCTGAGCAAATCGTCTTCGCACGCTTCGAGCGCGCCTTCCAACGTCGCGTAGACGAGGCAGCCTTCCAGCACTTGGTGACGGTCGAGCAAGCCCTGGACGTTAGTTGGGAGCGTCGCAAAGACGAGGGTGATGTTGTGCTCATCGAGCATTTGCTTGGTCGCGTTGAAGCAGCTGCGGACGGCCGTCACGTCGATGCCGCGGACGCGTTTAAAGTCCAAGACCAAGAATCGAGTTCGCAGACGTCCCAAGTCTAGGGCGTTGCTGCTGTTGAGGAGGGGCATGGCACTGGCCGTGGTTGTCTGCGATCCGACCGAGTCGGGCAGCACGATGTGGGCGCGAACTTGGTTCAGGATGTGTACGGAACTCCCAAAAAAGATGTACCCGTCGAGCTCGAGCACTACAATTCTCTTGCGATGCTGCATGAGAAGCGTGCGTTCGCGGAAGTCGCGCTTGACGAGGCTTTGGCGCGATATCGGTCGAACGCTCGTCGTGCCCACGTACGACACGATAAAATTGCACCCGGCACCGGCAATCCCGAGCACGATGCCCGCTTCTAAGTTCCACGCGTTCATGATGATAAACGTACACCACAAGATGGCGTACTCGCCAAGAAACATGCTGTGGCGCGCATGGACCATCCATTCCATGATCAAGTCGATCGCAATGAGGGTCTGCAACGACCCGAAAAACAGCTTCGGGACGTACGCGATGATCGAGACGGGGCTGGCCACGAGCGCGACTTCGAGCGCAAAGATGAGGAGGCCCGTGAGGCGGCTATCCACACCCGACTTCATCGAAAAGATCGTGGACGAAAAGATGTACGACCCGGTGAACCCACCCGAAAGGCCCGACACCAAGTTGGACCAGCCCACGGTCTGTAGCTCGGCGTTGTGGTCGAGCGGTTTGTGGAGGGCCATTTCAATCGCTGCCACATCCAGCGACGACGAAAACGCCACGACAAAGTACATGGCGATCCATGTCGGCAGTTGATCCAGGAAGACCTCGGGGTGGACATGCGACGGCTTGAAGTGCTTGTAGATGTCGAGTACGCTCATGGTAGCGTTCGGCAGTGGCGCAATCCAACCGTACGCTCGAGCTTCTTCCAGCGACGTGCCCGAGACAAACAGGCACAAGTAAAAGAGCACGAGAAGCAACAGCATCGACGCCGGCAACGTTGTGTAGTGATTGACCCGATGCGTCGCCACAAAGAGAAATGCACCCCCAAGAATACCTGGTACGCACAACAGCAGCGGCTTCAACGACGTCGTGAGTCGGCCCCAATCCAGGATCGAGTTGATCACTTGGCCCGACATCATGGAGAGCCCCGCTTCGAAGCAGTAGAACCCGATGAAGGACAAGTACCCCCCCACGACTGGCATTGGAAGGTACTGCACGAAGCTGGCCCACTTGAGCTTGCCAGTCACGACCAGCGCAATGCCGAGGAGCGCGGTCGACCCACACAATGTAAACAGGGTCGTCGCCAGCACATCTTGCATCAACATGTCGCGCCGCGTCGTCGAGTCGGCAGCAACCTGAAGCGAGTTCACAATCGAGCTGGCAATCGCCGACAGAAAGATCAACCCGGCGTCCTGCACTTGCCCTACTGCAAACGGCAGCGTACTCGACACACTAAAGCAAAGCTGATGGATCGCTCCTGGAAGACACCGTGATGCGCCGTTCACTGTGGTAGTCGAGCCGATATGGAAAGGAGCTTGTACCTGACACCATTGTAAGCTTGACGAGCTCGGACAAGTAGGGCTGGAATACTGGATCGCGGAAAATGATTTGTGCAAAACTACGAAGGTTGGTTCGTCAAGAGTGATCTCGATACAAAGTGTATCAACCTAGGGCGGCTGGAGCATAGACTTACCTGATCATGAGCGGCACGAGAATGACAGCGTTGACGGCCCCGTAGACGGCGATCTTGGTGTACTTGCCGGCGGTAGTGGCAGGCAGCACCGCGGCTACATGCATCGCTTCGGCGTGATGGAGGACAGGGAGGGTCTCTTCATCATACGCGAGTCTGTGGCTCATGCGACTGGGAGTTCGTGCGGTCGCACCGACGCTATCCATGGTGCTGCTCTCGTGCGCCCTTGCCGCCAAGGCGTGTGGTCCGTCGTGGGTGTCGCGACGCCGCCACAAATGGTAATTTGACGCGCGCGGTGAAGGTGACCTTGAGTTGTTCCTGCGATTTCATTGGCGGATGGACGGTCTTGACAAGTGATATGGAGCGATTTGATTGGCTCTTCGTGGCAGGAACGCCATCCGCTTCAACGTTTGCACGGGCCTCCGACGCCGACGATTGGAGACGACCCAAGTGGCTCACGGCGAAGGCGGAGCGGGGCGATGGACGAGCCGGCGTTCGTGGGATGCCAATGCAGCGCATGCGTGGCTGCCGGTAGGGGCAGGACTGGTCAAGTGGACGAGGTGGGTTTGAAGGGTGGAGCACGTGATCCGAGACGTCGATGTTGGAGGCTGGATCGAGCGTACTACGTATTGTAGCTCTGGTCTGGATACGCTTTGCACCATGGCTTTCCACATGTCCCCCCCTTGCATGGAATCTATCGAGGCTTGGCATGGGTGGGTCCAGCTGCTCCTTCGACGCATCGACTCCATACAGCGCATTGATTCCTAAATTGCTGTGGTGGCATGGGCTGGGTCCCTTGACGTGAAAAGGACACGCATGAGCTAAAACACACATCGCGAGGTCGATCGCGTCGTGTTTGATATGACGACGCCACGTAGAGGGGCGTTTGTGGCGTGGCACACAGAACGCGGCGAAACGAATCTTCTGCTTGTCATGCTTGCTATTGGTACTGACGCTCGGACACCGCGGAAACATCCCGTTGCTATGCCAGCCATGGCGCGTGCCAGAGCCCTGCGACCATTCGCCGGTCAGCTCAACATGTCCACACAAACCATGGCAGCGTCCGCATCCGTTGGATTTCATTTTATCCAATCATGATAGCTCTTGCGGAATTTGCACCAATCATATTTCGCTGCGCAAGGCCCGACGGTTACATGTCCCAGCCGATTCTGGCACATCTCGCGCGAGTGCTGCATGCCGCGCGGCACGATATGGTCACGTCCGGCCGACGGTGTGTCTGTATGACGTACACGAGACCTGCAGTCCATTGTTGAACAGTTGTGAAGGAGGCGAGAAAAATCGAGTGTTCGGAAGAGACAACTGACAACGATATCTCGCTTCCCGATCCACTGAATCGTCAAGCACCGTTTGGACTGACCAGATGCGGGCAAGTCCATCGTGTTGACCAAGGCGCGCTCCCGCACTGGCGAACCTCCAAAGAGAACGGGTGTATCCAATCCCGCCATGTACGATTCGGTACATTGTACAATGTTTGCTGCTGCATTCGAATATAACTTGTGGCAACGTACGGTACATTGTACAGTAATGTACGACATCGCCGTTCATTTTGATGGTAGTTGCAGTGTCGTTGGCAGTTGCGAATTTGGCCGCCGCCGCGCCTTTCTCCTCCGACCCCACCGCCATGAACAGCGTCGGCGCCACTGCGCGAACGCCGAATGCAAAACACCGCTTGAGCTTGCGCTACGACGACGAACGTCTACCCCTTGTCGCTGACCCACCTCCCCGAAGCACGGATGGAGTGTCCATGAAATGCGTACCGTTGGCGCCGACATCTCTTCTCGCGACCGCGCAGGACTCGGAAGGAGGAAGCAAGTACCTCAAGATTGGTCTCTACGGCATGATCAACGCGATCATTCTCGTTCCTTTAATGATCAGGTGCATGATGATCTTGGAAATGCCGCCGATGCCATTTCTCATGGGCAGCACCTGGTAGTTTTGCGCAAATCATTTTTCGCGACCCCGTGTTTCAACCGTACTTGGCGGAGCTTGTAAAACTCACCATGGTGTCGGGGGCAGTGCATCAGATCTGCTTCAGCGTGTTGAGCACGCTGCCATTTGCCGTGGGCCAAGTCCAAGACGCAGGCTTGATCTTCCTTTCCGCCATGGCGAGCTCGATCGTGCATTCGTTGCACAAGGCGGACACTGTCTTTGTGATGGAGGAAGTGTTGGCAACGACTCTGTTCACGCTGTGCGGGTCAACAGCATTTTTGGGCATTGCGCTCGTCGTTACCGGCAAGCTGAAGTGGGCGAGCTTTGTTCAGTACTTGCCGATGCCAGTCGTGGGTGGGTACTTCGCCTTCATTGGATTTTTCTGTTTGCAAGCTGGTCTTGCCATGATGTCCGGGAAAGAAGTAAAGGAAATTGCCGACTGGGGGCAGTTGAGCGACCTCAAGTCGCTCTACTTGTGCTTTCCTGGTATCGTGGCGGGTGTGTTCATCTGGGTCGTGACCCAGCGCATCAAGCACTTTACGGTCCTACCGACGTGCATGTTTACCATCTTGGTGCTGTTCTACGGGTCGTTGATTCTCTCGGGTTCCTCTTTTGAAGATGCTCGCGCGTATGGGTGGATTGCGCCACTGCCGAACGCTACCATGAGCGTACTCGACATCTACAAGCACTTCAAGCCGTCGCATTTCCACCCCGAATTCCTACTGGATCAACTGCCGACATGGATCGCCATGTACTTTGTCGTGGCGTTTTCGTCGTCGCTGGATGTGGCAGCGATTGAAATGGCCCTCCACAAACCGCTCGACCACAACGCCGAGCTTCAGACCGTGGGCTGGTCCAACTTGGTGTCGGGCCTTACGGGCGGGTTCACGGGGTCCTACATCTTTTCGTCCACGATTTTTTCGATGAAGTCGGGCGTGGACAGCCGCCTCACGGGCTTGCTGGTGTTTCTACTTGAACTGACGCTGGTCGCAAGTCCGTTCTCGATCATCTCATACGTGCCGAAGCTCTTCTTCGCGTCGCTGCAAACGCTCATTTTCGTCGACCTTTTCATGGAATGGATTGTCCATGCGCGCAAGAGTATGTACTTGAGCGAATACGCGATTGTGTGGTTCACTTTTTTGGTCATGGTGCTGTGGAATTTGCAAGCCGGCATCGTTTTGGGTATCATCGGTGCCGCTTTCAACTTCATCTTTTCGTACGTTGAGTCCACTTCGATCCGTCGCGTGTGGAAACAGTCGCACGTGAAGCGCCAGTTCAAGGAACGCATATCGCTGCTCAAGTCACGCGGGTCCATCGTCACGTTGGAGCTAGACGGGTACATTTTCTTTGGCAGTTCGGTCAACATCATGTCGGAGGTCCGCAAGCACGTGCTCCTAACGACAGACGAATACATCCACCAAAAGAGTTCGAGATCCTTGAGCTCGAGCGTGATGTCGACGCCGAATTTCAATACCCGCAACTACAACCGACTGTCCGTGCGTGCGCCGTACAGCTTGGCGACGCCGGCGAACATGGGCCTTATGGCGATGGACGAAATGAACGACTACTTGAGCGAATATAGCTCGGACGCCCCGATCCCAGCCTGCCGCACGCTCTACCTTGTATTGGACTTCCAGCGGGTGCAAGGCATCGACGTAACGGCCGTGCGCAGTTGCTTCAACATCATGAAGCAAATGCTCGTGGAAAACGGAATCTCGCTTGTCTTTGCCAACTTGCCCAAGCACATTGAAGAAATGCTACGTCTCCATGACGTATTTGACGTTGACGACAAAGATGCCCCAACTAAGGCATTCGAAACGTTGGATTTAGCCTTGGAATGGTGCGAAGACGGGCTCTTGACCAAGGAATTACCCGTGGCAGACAACGCGTCGCGCCTGCTCAAGAGTGGCCGCACTTATCAGTTGTTGGATGTGTTGTTGCCCAAGAGCACGACTGTCGGCGAAAACGACAAGTTTGACGATTCAACCGGGCCGTTGTATGTGCAAACGCAATCGTTTGAAAAGGGCCAGCTCATTTACTCGTGCGGTGGCGACGTCGATGGGTTTTACGTGATCGGGAAAGGTCTCGTCGACGTGTACTTGCCGTCGAGTGAGCACAAAAAGATGGGGCCGGGGTTCACCGGTCGCAAGCGCATCATGCAAGTCACGAACGGCGGACTCTTGGGCGACGTTGACATGATCTTGAACAAGAAGCACACGTTCACGGCGGAAGCCAAGTCGAACTGCTTCATCTTTTTCATCACGAAAGAGGCCCTGAACAAGATGAAAGTCAACCACCCAAACTTGGCTGCCCGATTCGACAAAGCAATCATGCGGTCGATGGCTTTGCATATCTTGGAAGTGCGTGTCGCTGACGAGTGAGTAGATGATTTTGGAAAATGGAAGTTGCGGAGTTGGGGCTTTGTTTTCGATTACCGCATTCTGATTGAGCAAAGATGCAGTTCACGCACTCCTACGACCTTGACGTCGCGTGTTGGGCTGGATGTGTCAAGCGCGGAACAGGACTCCTCGAAAACAATCCATCATAATGGTCAGTCAGGCATTCACAAACGTTTGATACTTTGACATCGAGTATAGTCAGTCTTTTCAAAAGATTTGATGACAGCATGTCTTCGTCAGCTTCACAAGAGCGTTGTCATGATGTCCAGCACGCGGTGTTCCAACTCCAGCCGCGATTGAACTCCATAGAGTGGATTTCCCGCTTCAAAATGCGTAACATCAACCCCAGCAAATGTGGCGTTGAGAAGGATTCCAGACACCGACGTGACTATCAGAGGGGCAAAGTTGCGTGCCAGTTCTGTGGACGGATTTGCCCTTCGTTCAAACAAAACTGGATAAAGCAGGGCGAGCTGATCCAACATGAGCGCCATGCAATTTTGCACCCCTTCACCGTACGTTGCTTCGACCAGCGCTGACTTGGTCAATGACGAGTACCTGGTGGGTTCTCCGCACGTATCCATGTTGACTGATATGACAACATGCTTGGATTCTTGACTGCTCATTCTCTCATTGACCGTCAGCGGCACCAGTTGCAACGGCGCATAGATGGATTCCGACATGACACACTTGTATCCCAAAGACCTCCAATTGCTGCGCTGAATGGCTGCAATGATTGCACACACATAAATGTCTTTCTCTGGTAGTAACGGAACGTGGTTGACAAACCGCATGACGTGAAGTGCAATGGAACACCGTCCATCCAGGTCGACTTCGTCAAGGTAGGGTGCCACAGCAAGACAATCCACATGGAACGAATTGCAGTCAACATTTGCCTGAGCCAACGCATTACTTGGACATTTGAATGCATCCAAGAATCTCTCCACAGGAGAAACCATGGACGAACAATGAATCTTGCACTGATCAAACCCTGGAACGTCACACCCGAAGTCCACTGATACGGCAGCTTCCAAACAAAAGCGCAAGGTGTCGAAGTAATACATGAGCGCTTTCAGCGCGTCCATCAGGTTGACTGGCCGGGGAAGTTGGAGGCGAATCTCAGTGCCTGAAAACATTTGGTGAAGTTCTGACACTTGGAATAGCTGGGACTTTCGAATGAGCGCACTTCTTGTCATACAGCATGAATGTTTGGTAGACAGTCGACGGCAGCACGTACCCACCGTCCGGTGAAGGGGCTTCAGGGTGGATTACCAATTCCGCATAATAAAATTCAGAAGAATTGAGTGTCGATGCAACTTTCAAACACGCATCATCGATCGATACTTGTGTTTGGCTGTACAGCAATGCAGCTTTTAACCCAAGGCCTTGGAAAAGGTAGGGTTAGTTCAATGTTCACGCAAGATATGAGTTCGCCACGCTTCACATGTCACCCCAACTGTACCGAATTTCCCGCACTGCGACTTCGTCGTTGTCCCAGGTAATTTCGTTGTCGCAAATACATTGCCACACAACCGTGCAATTTGGTTGGCCTGCATGCCTGACCCTGAAAGACACTTGGAAAGTGTTCTGGTGATTTGGAGGTACCTGTGTCGGTGCAAATAATTTCAAGGACATTCGCATTTCCATTCGCTTCCCTTACTTGTACAGCAATCATCCCCGTTTCGTTGTGTTGCATGGCGTCGAGAGCTATTGATGCATAAATTCGTGCTAACGGCTGCCAACGAGCCGTCGCCATCGTACCATTTTCAAACAACTCCTTGATGGCCTGAATCAATGCCGAGGTGGGGTCTCCGAATCCAAGTAATTCCAAGTTATTGCTCAAGAATCTCGCGGATTGCAATTGTGACATCTCCATGGTCTCGGATGCTGTAGCTTGTGTCTTGGCGCGCAAAATTTGAAATGGCGCAGAGATGGCTTCGTTCTTTGAATTTATTACAATATTCATTATCTGTATGGATGTTTTGTATACAAAGTGCCGAAGAAAAAAATTCCTTGTCCTGTTAAGTTTGGCGGCGCCGCGACGGTGGGCGAAGACACCTCGAGGAAGGGCAAGGCTCAATGCTACGACTTCGGGGCATGCGCAATAGCCAAGAAAGCGCTCAATCGAACCCAATATTGAAGAATGATGAAAATGACGAGAATGTCGTGCCTGGTGACAACCGATCGAACAGGCTGAAGAACAGAAGACCACCACTTCGAACTCTCATCGCCCCGACAACGGCAAAGAACGACAGGAACACACTCAAGTCAAAGAAACGACCCCTGGAAGAAAACAACAAGAAGTCGGTCAGTCTAAAGCGCCGGGACTACAAATCGTTGTCAGATGAGGTACTAATAAGTCTGTCGATGTTGAGATCATTTCATTCCCATGCTGTAGGAAGAACAGCCTCAATTTCATAAGCAACCTCAGGAGTACCACCCAAAGTCCCTCGGAATAACCTATCTAAACGCAAGGCACAAGTCCAGTCCTGTCAAAGGAACTGCCGCAACCTCCACAGTTACAGTTCCGGTTGGTAATCGCCATTCCAGGCCATTCCATGACGGCTCATTGTCGAAGTCCATCCCGATTTCCACGCTTGCGAGTGACGAGCTCTCTCTCGATGGTAATGATATGATGCCAAGTTTGTTCTCGACAGGACGAGGGCAATCCCTCCGAGTGTCTGTGGCAAAAGTGATGGCATATCAAGCAGTGCTGGCGAGTGTTGAATCCGAGGGGCCCGACGAACGATCCATGGGGCCTGCTGTCTCTGTGATAGCAAGTTCATCACTGTCCGCAGAAGACCCAATTGTTTGTGCTCCTAGCGTTGTCGTGAGTATGTTTCAGACTGGCCGAGGATCCCAAGTCAAGATTTCCGATGCCAAAGTACGTGAATATGCCGCCAAATTCGAAGACAACCAAGACAACAATCCCTTGACACGATCGCACATGACACGAACTGGGGGTGGCGACGACTCGATTTCCAGACAGAGTACTTCGTTGGCGCTTCATCTCGATGAACAAAGCCACGACCACCTTGTCTCCAAGCAATCCACCGCAAAACAAACATCAAGCGCAAATGCTGTAGTCAGCTTGTTTCAATCAGGCAATGGACGAGCGATACACGTTTCGGCAGACAAGGCCATGGCGTATGCACAATCGTTGTTCGCTTCCCACGACGACGACACCACTGCCGTCACCAGTATACCCCCCTCAATGTCATGCACATCGACTGTACAACACGTTACCCATCGCAAATGGAGTTGTCGCGATCGTGCCATATTACGTCCCCATGACGATCAAACGGTAGCAACTGGTTCCACGGGCGAAAATACTTGCCAAGCTTTGGTTGAAAGTGTCTTTCAATCGGGGACAGGTCGACCATTGAAGATATCATTGGAAAAAGCAAAGGCATATGAGCACCAGTTGTTTGCAAATCCTCACGACGAAGACGTGGCCCAGAAGGCAACTGGTACGCCGAATGCTGCAAACGCTGAGATCAAGCTGCAACGTAATGCCAACGAAGGCCAAGCCGAGACCCTCGACGTGCATGGTTCGCGTGATGGGGATAACCTTCGACAGATTTGGTCGACTTCCACACCAGATTTTGCAAGCCGCGCTGGTCAACGTGGTGCCAGCAATGAACTGGTCGTGAGCCTCTTCACCTCAGGGAAGGGCCAGCCTTTGAAAGTAGCACGCGACAAGGCCATATCCTACGAAAGAAGTCTGTTCGAAGACAATGACGAGTCTCGAGAACCCATCAAGAAGCCGGCAATGCCTTTGCCACTTGCAGTGTCAGCCTCGGCACCTTCGACTGGACCCGTGAAACAGCACCTGTCATCCGAGAACCAAGACATCGCAAACGTGGACAAGTCCGCGGCCAGTTCACTGACGGCGATGGCGACAACACAACCAAGGATACAGCGAAAACAGTCCATTGAGCAGCTCTCAATCGTGACAAGTTTATTCACGTCCGGTCGTGGTGGTCAGCCACATACCATATCAGCGGAAAAAGTCCAAGTGTACGACCGCACATTACTTGCAGACACATCGAGTGATGTCTGTCAAGAAAAACAGGACAGCATCCCCTCCCATGCGACCTCCGAGCAAGTCCACCAGCGCAACGTCCTTGTCATCAACTCTGATGTGGTGCCAGATACACCGTCGCTCCAAGTCCCAGCGCAATCCTTTGGTGGAAGAATGCGGATGACAAGTATGTTTCAAACAGGAAGTGGCCGACACGTGGCAGTGTCTGTCGATCAAGTGGAGAAGTACCAACGGCAACAGGACTTGGATGAGGATGGACGGTCTGCAACCGACAAAGTCGACGCGACAATGGCCAAAGCATTGACCGACGTTGTCACGACCAACTCCAGCTTTGTGGAGGAGGCCGTCAAGTGTCGGGATGTTGACGGTAGAAGCGAAAAACGTGATGGGAACAATGAGGCCACGAGTTCCGACAAGAACATTGCTTTAACGTGCGATGGGAGTGCAAAAGGATCATCACAAGCGATAAAGCTGACGGCTGTGGCGTGCGTGCTTGAATCCGGGCGTTGCCAACGCGTGAATGTTTCACAAGTGCCCGTGAGTACGTTGGATGGCGCCGTGGACTCGCGAAAGAATGTTAATGACCAAAACACGGCGGCGCATACACCTCAGGTGACCCCAACGGCAAGTGCAGGCCCCATCCTCTGTCAGATCCATCAACCGGCTGAGTCAAGTGAAGCCCTGGTGAGCATTGACACTGCTTCAACCAAACTCGACAACTCTTCGACCGTTCCAAGGTCTACGGCGCATGGCAAACGACATCCCCAGTCGGTTGTCGGTACTCGACGACCAAAACCATTCAAGCCTCCGCAGAAGCTGATCAAGTCACCTCCGTGTGTCGTTCCAGCCATCGAAAGGTGCCTTCCACCCAAGGCGCCAGTTCCCGTTGTCGCAGTACCCTTTTCAGTGTCTCTCTCGGAACGGTGGGACTTTTCGTCGCTGGCGGCCAGCCCGACAGCGTTCAACCCGTACCCGTTCGAGTCGGTGATTACCAATATTTGTGCAACCAATGCACATCTCGTGCACTTCAACCACGTGGGGCGACCCGAGTTTGTCCGCGAACAAGGTGACGGCATGACGTTGAGCGCCGCCGAGTTGTACCAGTACATGGTGTCGCAGCGCCACATTCTTCCTGCGCTGGGGGCGTCTTTCGCGTGGTTTGTCAATCACTTTCGATGGATCGTGCTAAAATGCGCCGCCATGGAACGCACGTTCGTCGCGCACTTGTTTGGCAAGTACTGCACCCAAGCACAATTGGCATTCCAGCTCTCGCGTCGCTTCCACCGCGAACTCGAGGTAAAAAACACTTTGGCAACGTTGTCGGCATGACAGACTTGTGTTGGGTCCTCTTGTGGTATCGTTGTAGAAAGCTGAGCGCCCTGCCTTGATGAAGATCTATCAACGAGATGCGCACCCTGGACATGCCATTGTGCTGTTCGTCGCGGCGGTCTACGCAACTCACATTGTACTGAGCGATGGCTGGTACGGCATCGTAGCCGTACCAAGTGGGAAACAGTTTGCAGCAAAATTCTCCCGAAACCTCTGTGGCACGAAACTCGTGCTGTGGAATGCCACCTTGATCAACAATTCGGAAGGGATTCACCCGTTGGAAGCACGCGTCAACCAAGTATCCGACGACGGCGACGAGCATTTTTTCGATCAGTTTGACAAGGATAAGGACCCGTACTTGGCGCTGCATATCAACAGCACCAGGCGCGTGCGTTGGAGTACCAAGCTCGGGGTCGAACGTCCACGTAAGTTGAATTGGAATCGTTGCAACTGAAGCATCGACTAGATTTTGACGGACCATGCTTGCTTCAAAGTCTCCCCCTCCGTTCTTTGAAACAAGACGGCGGTGTCGTACGATCCATTCGGTGTGTCGTCCTCCGCGCGTCCGAGCTCTTGGTGCTTCAATCCAAGGAGATTACCCACGGTCCGCGCGTCGTCCCGGACAAAGTTATGCAAAACTTAATGTCGTCGGACTTCACGTCAGGTCCATCGACGGATACAACGATCACGTCCGCCGCCAACGCCCCTGTTCCGTTCATGCGATTGCGAGTTGCATGTTCACATGGGGCGTGGTCGGCTCCTCCGGCAAACGCGCCGCCCGTCATAACCACCGCCGTGTTGACGTTATGGCGACCTTCCGAAGACATGCAAACGTCGTGCAACGAAGGGTCAGAAATCGTCGTCACCAGTGTCGCCGTGTCGTGGAAGCAGACGGAACTCTACTTGAGCAGCTCCAAGCACACCACAGTTCGACGGGCGATCGATCGCGCCCAGACTGCGCAGGATTTCGTTGGCTACAAACCTCGCAAAGCGCTGACGGGCCAAGACATTCAACACATGTGTGGCCAAGACGTCGACATTTGCGTGTACATTATGGAGGTCACGAACGAGTACGCCATGGCGACCGACAGCACGTGGACGGTGATGTGTGTGAAGCTTCCACGATGGGGCGCCAAAGCTTGGAAGGTAGGCCCATCTCCTGTATATGACTTGGAAGTGGCTCAACGATGTGGTAGCCGAAAGCCGTGCTATGTCTTCGAAATGTGTTTGTCTCGCACTACGACCCCCGGCTGGACGTGGTTGACTGCGCGATGACGGACATGTCGACCTTTCTCACGTCCCCTTCAGCCACTTGCTACTTCGCCGCTCCGTTTGCTTTGTTGAAGGACTCGATGCAGCAACAACCGACTCGACTGGGGCAACTCCATTCCCGTGTGCGCTCTACGATACTCAACGACCCATCGACCGTCGAACAAGACCGAGCCCCACGTTCTCAATTTGCCACCCCAACGCTCGACGAACGAGCTAGCCGAACAAACGATGCCCATTGCATCACGGGACACCCCATGCACATTTTTTCGCTTCCTGAGCCCGTGAACGACAACGTGCAAGGGCCACTCGCCGCACTACTTTACTTGGACTCGGGAGCTCAAGTGTACGAGATCTTCGTCCCCGCTCCACTCATGACGCAAGCGGCCCACCATGTCGCGGGTCATGACTTGGTTTGCGTGCATCTTCGTGTCGGTGGCATCGATGATGAGACGGTCAACAGTTGCCGTAGTTGGGAAGCGATGGAAACGTCCAAGGTGCGTCGTGTGGTGGCTACGAACATTGCCGTCGTTGCGGTCCCTACCGAGATCGAGGCACTTCTGCAGCGGCTCGCATGAGTTTCCCGAACGACATTGCTTCGACGTGCCTTCACCAACAAATCAAACGACCAGAGTATTTACCAGTTATGCCGATGCTGGCGGCGACGATGGCGCTGTGACTTCGACCCATCGCGTGGACTTGCGGTGTTCGCTGCTCGTTAGCGCATGGACTTCGTCGGGGGTCAACATGACGTCGTCCACGTCAAAATGCGAGTGGAGTTCGCGGTGAAATGCGTGGAAGAGGTCGTCTTGCGATGAGACAACGTCCTTCAACTTGCACAGAAAATCGGTGTGATCGCGGTGAGCTCGGTACTTGGGTTGCTTGGCGGGGTTCTGCAGGTATTGCATGTTGCGCGGCGAGTAGTCCCACAGAAATGACGTGTGGTGGAGCCACCGGTCCTTGCCGATGCCTATCGGATGCCATGAGAGCTCCATGTAGCGGATGCGAAATACGACCGTACTTTGAGCATTCCCAGCAAACTTTCGATCGCCAAACACATAGTCATCTTCGCGAAGGGCGAACGTCTGAAGAAACACATGACATTGATCTGGCATGGGGAGCCCAACGTACGGGGGGGTGGGAAGTCGACCGTGGTCCACCAAGGAGCGACTGAAACAGCGGAGTGTAGAACGTCGATGACCATTCCATGATTTCTCGCGGATATGGCTTCACTTGCGGCAGCGCCGACTACGTAACACGATGAAAGGACGGTTGATTCCAGCCTCGACACGTTCAGGACGCACCGTGTTGATGACAAACGTTGTGAACACAGTACTGTTGTCCACGACGACCGTTCCACCTCCACTGAATCGCTTGATCACAGGGATCTTGTCTCTACGTCGCCGTGTTGATCTCGCAACCGATGCATGCGTCGATGTACCTGGCAACGGCGTCCACGTCGAGCAACCTCTCCGGTTTGCCGGAGATGCCCATGACAATGTTGGTCGATTTCGTGCGTTCATTCCAGATGAACCAGTTGTGCGGATCCACACGGAACAGCGCTTCTTCCAGCTTCAGTTGCTCAAAGATCGGAACTCCTTGGAGGCGCAGCAGCCGCAACTTTGGCAGCCCCGACGACGCCATCGCGATCGAGTCAACGTTTGGGCTGTCGAATCAATGGATTTGACGCGGTATCCGGATGCTTCTCACGTATCCGGTCGTCGCAAGAGATCGTGTTTGAACTGGCATGTCGTGTTGCCACGTATTTCACGAGACGCGCTCAGGAAATAACTTCATGGCAAGCCGTGTCTGCGCATAGAGGCTCTGTTGCGCATGCTGCATCTATGGCGGAATTGCAAACAGCCCGCCATGCCGCAGTCTTTGCGTTCAACCGATGGGCGAACAGGCCCTCTTCGCACGTGGAGTACTACATCGCACGCGTAAGCAGCACGCAGGGGTGGCTACCACTGGCACCTTCCTTCGCGAATTGCTTCGTCAGTCGGGTATTTGTCCTCACGATTCAAGGACGTGAAAGCGGTGCCATGGGACTCCATTCACACCCTGTGCTGCCACATAGCAGTGGTCGGCCTATTGCAGGGCTCTCATCAGCTGCAGCGCGCGTAGTCTCCTCTACCATCGAGCGTGTGGGGCCACGGAGCTTGTCATCGTCGACGAAGTCGAGCTAGTCGGGCAAAGTCGTGCGAGTGGGGCGTGTGCCCCGGTGTACCCCCACAGTACTTCGATTCGGCGTGCATTTTACTTCGATGGAATTATATTTTCAGATGTTCATATATGCCGAGTTGTCAATTGACTTCATTTAAATGAAATCGAAGTTGATAATCGAAGTCCTGCGGTTGGCCCTTGACGCGAGGAGTGCGCCAATCCCACTTGAGACCTTCCATCGCCATGTCCGCCATCGGTGCTCTCAAGAAACTCGACCAGAAGAAGCCCGAGTCGACCCCCACCGGCATCCTTGTACGTAATGACGATGGCGCTGGCTTGTCTTGGTCGAGGTCGCCATATGTGGACTAACCTCATGTGTTTTATGATGTTGTAGGGACTGCTGCAATCCAACGTGGTCAAGCGCGCGCGCGAGACGTTCGCGTGGTCGACCAAGCAATTCTGGAAGGTACGCGACAACTACCCTTGACACGATCTGTCGTCTTCGTTCTTTGCGTCAATCTGTGCGCGTACTCAATGGTCCAATGCATTCTCTCTCGATGTGTAGTGGTACCAATACGGCGGTCGCTTCACGTGGATTGTCGCGACGACGATGTTGTTCACAGTGATTCCTTTGGGCATGGAAATTATGCGCGAAGGTGATGTGAAGGAGGTGGAAGCTCTCCGCGTCCAGGCACTCAAGGCGCAAGGTTACACCCCTGGCCAGATTGCCCAAATGGGTTACGTTGATGCGTCCTCGGCGTCGTTAACAGAAGCCCTTCAATAGACTATCTTCCTTCATCACATTAGAATGCATTTGATGCAAACGCACAAGCAGCTATGCTTTTGAAATATGCTCCACTACACGACTTCCCGGTTGTCCTTCGTTTTCTTGACCACGGGGCCGAAAGCAGCATTCGAATCCGTCTTTCTTGCGAGGCCGAACACGTCCTGATGTAAAACCTGCCAAGAGGGCCCTTGACGATGGGACGCACTGGCGCGGCGAAGTAGTTTGTTCAGCGCAGTCCCGCCCCGCCTTACTCGGTTTTCGGCTTTGGGGGCTTTGACTGAATCATAACAAGCCCGATGAAGGTTGAGCAGATGGTAAGGAACACGACGAGTATGATAGAAGGAATCGCGATCGCATAGTAGCGCTCAGGGAAGAAGCTCTGGACGATGTGACCTTTGTCGACAAAGGGCTACGCAAAGAAAAACCCCAACGTGACGACACAGTGCGCAGATCATTTGCATCCGCCATCAAGAGAAAGAGAGAGTTTGGAGAGCAGTACCGTGATAATGACCCACAAGAAGTAGTACACATAGGACACGACAGACACTGCGAGCAATATCGCGCCTGACCGCTGGTCTGACGATCCTCCCTGCGAACAGCACATCGTGATGAGAAGGAGGACGCCATAAAGAAGTTTACACAATACCATCAAGACTGTGCAGACGTGCGACACAGGCGGCTGCGTTCTCGGAGACGCCGCGGTGCAGGCGACTGGGGGGATGCGGTGCAGTTCCGAAGTGGCAACAGCGCGAAGGTGGTCACTCGACCGGCCAACATTCTCGGTGATTTCAGTGACACAAGTCAGACATCGGTTTGGTTGGCCAAAATGATTATATTTCAACCAATTATAATTCTCTAAAATGAACCAATGATTCTTCGGTATGGGAATTGGGCTGCCGTCGGCATCAATTTGGCTGGCTCCTGTCCGTTGGCACCGATGCAGCGCATGGCCCTTACGTCCCGCGGGGTACTCCGATCGGCCGCTGCTGCGTCGTTCGGTGCCCCTGCTTCTTTGCGATCGATGAGCGTCGATACCGTCTTTCGCGCGTCCACATGCAACATTCTCCCCATTCAAGCGAGTTTCGGGTCGTCGATTTTGCCCATGTACACCCCGATGGCATCTGTCGTGCCTTCGCCAATGGAATGTCCCGAGTTCAACGACAACATGGCCCCTATCATGGCGATCAAGCGAACATATCAACCGAGTGTATTGCGACGAAAGCGAAAGTTCGGCTTCCGTGTGCGCAAAACGACCGTGGGAGGTCGCCGCGTCCTGAACAACCGCTTTAACAAAGGCCGCAAGCGTCTCTCGGCGTAAACGGCACAGCGCGACCATGACACTAACGCTTGTTCAATACACTACACTTCTTCTGCACGACAGAATCACCCGACCAGCGGAGACTGCATCTGTACAGCGACGGGTTATGCATCCTGCTGACCTTAGCCACTGCCAAGCCTCTCTCTGCATCATAACATCAACCGTTTTTGATACGATTTCATAACCCGAGATGGTTCATACATAAGCAGTTCTGCCGAAACGTGGAACCGGTCGAGAGCCTCGCAACGTCCCTGGAGCAAAATTCTGGCGCATGGAAGTGGCAGTGTGCTCTCATACGAATGTCTGCACTTGCCACTTCCACAAGCTCTTTTGCCCAGCCAGCTCCAGTAGAAATCGGAGAGGCTACTCGACGAGCACGACTTCAGCGTCAACGCTGGTGTAAAGCACGTGGACGAGAAAAAATGTTTACATTTAGTTGTGATCTTTTGGGTGGATAGCTAACAATGCATTTGTCGAGTCGAAGGAGTGTCAATTGGCCCAAGGTATTTGCAAAGGGCAGGCGAAAACACTTCGTAGATCAGCGTCAGAGGCTTGCCTCCCTGCCAGAACAAGTACGACCGGCCCCAGAAAGGACCTGGGTGGCCAAACTCCTTTTCCAGTGCAGCAGAACGGCCGTGGAAGACAGACTTCATATCCCGAAACAGTTCCTTTTTGTTGGCCTTGATGCTGCTTCCAATGGGGAACGTCCGGTTTTGGCCAAAGATCGAGTCAATCTGCGCGTTCACGAGTCAGTATTTTTCGTGTAGTTTGAATAAAGCAGCTTACGTCGCCACTGCTCCACCAGGACGCCGCATACCCCAAGCGCTCGCCGTTGGTATTTCGAAGCCACACTTGGCGCCGATGCCGCGGCTCTCGGATTTCTGCAATGTCGCTCGGCGCATTGTCCAACGACCCGTTGATGCAGGAAAAGTCGATCACGTCCACTTCGGTCTTGAACCTGGTCCACATCGCATGAGTGTCATCATGTGACAAACGAAGAACACAAAGTGCAGTACCCGGTGAGAAGGCCAAGTTGGTACGTCGGCGACCCGTCACCCAGAAGGAACAGCGTCCACGACGCTGGCATGTTAGGAATGCCATACTACGGCCGGGCCTGGGACCTTAGCACTTGCCGCGCAGAGGTCACGAAATATCCGCAACACATCCATACCTGAAACTCATCGACATTGGTGGTGAAGTCAATGGTTAATGCCATCCAGCCGGGTGCGCCATGTGCAGTCAGCGCCATGAGATTTCTTGTGCGAGGAATGGTGAATGATGCACCCGCACCCAGGTCAATTTTGAAGTTGTCAACATTATCCGGATTGCCGGATATACGCAGGCTCCGATAAAATGAACACCAAATAGAGTTCAACCTTGCTAGAAATAGTGTTATTTCTCTTTAAATGGTGTTGTATACTGTAAATCCATAGCTTTAAAATGAGCGCTAATTCAATAGATTTGTCATGTGCGTTCCAGAAAGCGCCAAAACAGCTTCGCTCCGCGCAATTCTCTCACGGGGGAGTGACTGTCCATACGACGAGACGTCGAAGCACCAAAGAGTGATCGTTTTCGCTGTGACATCCTGTGCGAATCGCAAGATTTCTATCGTATTATTGCCTATTCAGTACCACCGTCACCTTTGTAGTACTTTTAGTATGCGCAGCCCTGTCATAGATACACTGGAGGTTATGGCATATCTGCAAAACCTCTCGCTTTCGATAACCCGGTTAATAGGGTGTTGTGTGGATTTGTTTCCTCAGCTTATATACAACAGTTTAGCTTCTTGTCGCAGATATCGAACTAGAACCTCTATTTTTCCATACCTGTGGTAAAAGGATATTCATCGGACCATTCATCCGAAATTAGTTTTCACAGGTAGTACCTAATTGTCACATGTCGCGCACAATCACTTTGAATTTTGACATGGCCGTGTCAATGCTGCGGATGGCGGCAGTGTTGGCAGCTGCGCATGCCGTGTCGGGGTTGGACCGACCCTTGTACGGCATCGACTACGATACCCGAACGTCTGAGTGGGGTGGGTGTAAGAGCGACGATGCGATTCGAAACGACTTCCGCGTGTTGAAGACAATCACGTCCAGTGTGCGAATCTACACGCTCACGGACGGATGCGCCGATCGATTGCTCAACGTCGCGTCGGAAGTCGACATGCGCATTTGGTTGGGGATATGGGGCAATGTAAACGCGACACAGGACGCATTTGAGCCTGAATTCAAGACGTTGCAGCGATTGGTGTTGGCCCGCCGCGTCCGCAACGACAACGTGGTCGGGATCCACGTCGCCAGTGAAGCGCTCTTCCGGTACTACTCGCAAGAAAAGCACGACTGGGCTGAAGAATACTCGGGCGTGCAAAAGCTGTTTGGGTACGTCGACAAAGTGCGCTCGTTCTTGCGCGCGCAAAACTTGGCGTTTCCCGTCACGATCGCCGACGTCATGGACTCGTACAATTCGGTGCCGGAGATTTACAACATCGTGGACGTCGTGTCGGTAAATCAGTTCTCTCAATGGGAAGGCGTGCTGGCCACCGACGGCGTAAACGTGCTCTTCGAGCGCATGGTGGATATTCAGCTCGCCGCGCGGAAAGCTGGCAAGGTCGTCGTGATCTCCGAGACGGGATGGAGTGCGAACGGCACGGTCGCGGCCATCAAGGAAGCCACCCCCGAGTCGTCTGCGGTATGCACGATCGAGCGCAGTCTCTGAAATCTCGCTGATATCCCGAGTTGTAGACATTCCTCCACGACTTTATGCGGTACACGGAGCAACAAAACATTGCGTACTACTACTTTACGTCGTTCAACCTGGCGTGGGACGGCAACTCGGACTTCGGCGAGATCGAGCAGAACTTTGGGCTGTTTGACGAGCACCGGAACCTGCTGCCCCACGTGAAGAACGTCACGTTGGGTGCGTACCACAAGCCCGTGCGCCTGTGGCACCAAGGTCGCGTCGTCAAGGCAGACGGACCAAACACCAAGACATTCGGCCGTGTGTACTTGGACGTGCCGGCGCGCGGCCTCAGTGACTCGCTGGATCGAGAAATTTGGTTCTACGACCCAGACGTCGGGTCATTCCGAAGTCGCAGCACCAACCAGTGCCTCGTGGCCAACCAGACGGAAAATACACTGCATGTCACGTGGTGCCATCCCATGACACACGCTGCCCAGCGCTGGCGATTCCAGTCCAGCACGCCGACAACTTCGCCGCCTACCACAACAACCACGACTATCACGCCTCGTCCAACGACCACCACGGCCGCGCCAGCCGCGATCAACCCCAATTGCGGGGAATGCGACAATTGCCAGTACTCGACGCCGTACTACTCGCTGTGCTATGCCAACTGGAGCCCCATCGACTGCGGCCGAATGGGCTCGACGCATCACTGGTGCGGCCCTGTGGACGGACGGCGACTCACTTCGAAAGACACGGACACCCCCATCGCAGTGTTGAAACACCAAGTGGCAGGCCGTCACCGCTCGCTGTTGTCGGCAGATACAACCCACGATGATTTCGTCGGCATGCTGGCATGGGAAGGCGTGTCGAATGCGGACGACGTGCCACTGTGCATGCGTGCCAAGACAGACGAGTTTGGTGTCGACGTCGCGCCATGCGATTCCAGCGCAGGCGGGTTCTCTTTCGCCGTCCGCCCCCTCGACGCGGAAGAGATCACAGTGCAATCGCTTGACTCGGGGCTCCTTTTAACGGCCACCCCCAACGTATTGGGGGTCACGGTGGCCGCCCCCGCGACGGACAAAGCCGTCCACGATGCTAACCAAGTCTGGTACTACGACCCGCTCCTTCAGCGCATTCGGTCGAATGCGTACACGAGCTACGACACGTGCTTGGACATTGTGGCCGACGGGCAGGTGCAGGCCCGCGGGTGCGATCACAGCCCAAGCCAGGCGTGGTCGTATAATGACTTGACGGGCCAAGTGCTGTCGATGGGCAAGTTGGGGCGGTGCCTGGTGACCGGGACTGGCACTGCAGACGCTGCAATCGACTTTTGCGACGTGTCGAATCCCCGTCAAAAGTGGGCGTTCAACTTGGTCACGACCGCGGTGCCTGACGTTGACTTCACCCACCTCCCTCCGATCCCCACGACGACGGAAGCACCGACGACCACCGTCGAGCCGACAACGTCGACCGTCGCTCCCACCACGACCATCGCGACCACTGTGCCACCAACCGCGACGGCAGCGACCACCACAACACCTGCCCCATCCACGACGACTCAAGAACCGCCCGTGCGCGAGTTTGTGTTCGTTTCGCATTCCAAGCACCGAGTCATTGCACGCCGACCCCCTGCGACAACCTCGACTGGTGCTCCTGCCCGAGTGTAGCAGCCATGCGACCCATCCAACCCTCCCTGCTAACCTCTTTGATCTGTCCCCCCATTGAGTGAATATATATACCCCATAGCCTCGCCTTTGAAACTCTCTCGCTCACGCCACGCGGTGCTCATGCAAAGTTGTACAGGGTGTTGTGTGCACTTTGGCTTTCAAGAGTCTACATATCGCAGCGCAACCGAGCGCGATCGCCTGGTTCAAATTGTGATGTGCAGTGCATTGGGATGCAGGACTCGATCAAGACGAGACTGTCTCCGCACTCGGTGCCACGGCCATTGCACTCCAAGCTCCTGCGCTATCCACGAGTGAATTCCCACTCATTCGCCGCCGCGCCTGCTCCACGAATCGCACCGACGAGTGGGGTCCTTCCTGCCCCATCGCGACCGCTCCGCCGCACTTCCCCTCGACGTATTGATGTCGTGAGCTTCATCTATAATCAGAACTAAAGTCGACTTCATCTATCATCTTCCAACAATTCACAACATTGGATTGAATTTTGGCTTGACATTTCCGACGAAAAGGACCGCCACCCATCTCAACGAGAGCAAGGAAAGTTCTGTCTCGGAGATAATTTCAAAACCAAATTGGACCGCAGGTTTGTGTACGTGCGGGCCACGAATTTTGCTATCGTCGAGCGTCGACTTCTTCGTTCCTACGCTCATGTCATCGATGCGGACAACTTGGATCACGACAGATTTCACAGAGCATGCTTAAAAGGCGTACACGAGGCACCGACGCACGTCTATTGAGTAGCATGGTTAGTATCGTACTGTTGCAATGGACACTTTTATATCGTGCGTGCGAGGTTCCTCGGGGGCAGTGGCCCATACAGGGACGGCTGGACGTAACAACCCGTTTCCGGACGTGGTCCCATCCTTGGCGGAGTAGTCTTTGTAAAGAGGCACCGACCTATTCATAGGCAGCCTAATGTCTATGCCCTGGTGCCCGCCGCCTTGGAACCCAGACGTTTTCTGCACGTCAGCACTTTTTTGAACATGTGACCGTGTGGAGGCACTTATCCAATACTACTTCTCTACACTTTCAATTCATCACATTGAGAAAAAATTTTCACCTTCTAATTTTCTGCTAAGGTTTTTGATGAAGTGTTGCGCTGATATACACTTTGGGGAAGTCGGTGGGTGGCGTTTGATTGGGTACTTGACGTGGGGTGAAATCGGACGGTCCTTTGAGAATTTATGCGCACACCTTTTTATATTGATATACTGAGAAACAGGATGAAGGTGAGTGGAATGCAAAATGCATGCGCCGGGTTGAAAAAACCTTTGTGACACGATAACCGCAAAACTAGATTTAGGCCCACGCACAGGTGATAGTATGTGGTTTCAGAGACTCGTGCGTTCGTTGCTCGATACGCCGCACTTTTTGAATTGCCTGCGCCATGAAGACCGTGTCTGCGCTGGTGCTCAGCCTTGCCGCGACTTCCACGCTTGCTTTGGACCGCCCGATGTATGGCCTGGACTATGACACCCGCACGAGTGAATGGGGTGGCTGCAAGAGCTACGATGCGTTCGTTGCCGACTTCAAGACGTTGGCCCCGGTCACGAAGCACCTGCGCGTTTACACAACCACGGACGGGTGCATCCAGCGCCTCCTTGACGCGGCCGCCAAGACGAACATCAAGATTTGGTTGGGGCTCTGGGGCAACGTCGACGTTGGCGATGTGTTCCCGAGCGAATTCAAGACCCTGCAGAAGCTCGTCAAGGAGAACCGCGTCCGCAACGACAACGTGTTGGGCATCCACGTGTCGAGCGAAGCGCTGTTCCGACACCACCACGAAGTCGAATGGAGTAATCGCACGGGTGTGAACAAGCTGATCGGGTATTTGAACCAAACGCGCAGCTTCCTTCGCGCGAGCAACATTAACATCCCCGTCACCATCGCCGATGTTGTCGACACGTACCGCGCGGCCCCCGAGCTGTACGACTACGTCGACGTTGTGTCGGTGAACCAGTTCTCGCAATGGGAAGGAGTGCTCGCGAAAGACGGCGTGAACGTCCTCTTTGAGCGCGTGAAGGACGTGATCTTGGAATCTCGCAAGCGCGGGAAAATCGTCTTGTTCTCTGAAACCGGTTGGAGCTCTGGCGGCAACGTGTCTGCCATCAAGGAGTCGACGCCTGCCTCGTCCGCGGTAAGGATCCTCTTCTGCAACTTTTGGCTCCGCTTGACACCAATTCCTCATGTCATCGTCGACGGCTAGCGCTTCCTTCGCGACTTCATGCGGTACACCGAGCAGCAAAACATTGCGTACTACTACTTCACTGCATTCAACCTGGCGTGGGGTGAGACAGAATTCGCCAAGGTCGAGCGCAACTTTGGTCTCTTCGACGAAAAGCGCGTGATCAACCCGCACGTGGCCAATGTCACCCTCGGCAAATACCACAAACCTGTGCGCATCTGGCATGACGGCAAAGTGCTCAAAGCGGACGGCCATTACTCGGAATCGTTCGGTCGTCTGTCGCTTGGCGCGCCTGCCCAAGGCCTCACAGACACTCTCGACCGCGAAATCTGGTTCTTTGACGAAGACCTGTTGACGTTTCGATCGCGCAGCACGAACCAGTGCCTCGACACATATGCAGACGCGGACGGCAACTCGCAAGTCCATGTGTACTGGTGCGATGGTACCAACTACAACCAAAAGTGGCGCTTTCGTGGGGACGGTACATTCCAAGTCGTGTCCAAAGCGAACGCGATCGCCGCGGGGGTCACCGGCGTGGACGCGAAGCTCGGCAATGGCGCCAACCGCACCAAGGATGACGTCAAGGTTCCTGTCGGCGTCTTGTACGCCTCCAGCTTGGCAGCGCACGGCCGCTGCCTCCGCGCCGTCGGCGACGACATCGCCATGATGAACTGCCAAAAGGACGCCGACAACAAGTTTACGGTCCGCCCGTTGGACACGGAAGAAATCTACATCTCGGCCCTCGACACCAAATGGAAGCTCACGGAAGACTACGGCCGCGTCACGGTCAACGCAAAGTCTGCCGCCAGCGCCGACGTCGATGGCCAAGTGTGGTTTTACGACCCGCTCCTCCAGCGCATCCGCAGCAAGGCGAACGGCCGATCGTGCCTCGACTTGGTCGAGGACAAGATCAAGGGTTTGGTTCAAGGACGCCTATGCGACCACACGCCGAGCCAGTCGTGGTCGTACAACGACTTGACCGGTCAAATCCAGCACTTGGGCAAGATCGGGCTCTGCTTGAACGCTGAAAAGGACGGCCAAGAGCTCCATGTCGTGTACTGCGACGTGAATGCACCGACCCAAAAGTGGACCATGGACTTGGTGAACCAGTAAAAAAGAGTTGTTCGGCTTACTACGATTCCGTGTAACATCATCTCAAGTAGAAAGTCGATGAAGGTATTGGGGGGCGCATCTGGATGGCGGGGAGTCCTCGTCGTGTAGTCGTCCCGCCGTCGTGGAGCTGGTGCGGTCGAGGGTGACAGAACGAGCTTTGCAGGACATACGAGTGGGGTGTAGTGCTTCCGAATGCACAACTGAATTTCATGTGGTGGCGCCGACTTCGACAGTGTCAATGAATCCCAGCAGGTCGGAACCAACGAGCCGCCGACCAAAATTCACTGGGGAATCCATCTCCTCCACAAACCAATGCGCCCTGCGCTCGAGCGAAACGTGGTGTGGATCGCGTGCGATACAGTACCTTTAGCTGCAGCCGCTCTACCTCGGCTAGCTGCTTGCTCGCAACGGGGAAAGAGGCTACAGCCGCACCCACGACCGACGCAGTCAGTTGGTTCCCCTCCGTCGCCATCGACCAATTGACACGCCGCGGTCACCTTGTATACCGTAGCATCGACCGCGATACGGTACAATTGCCCGTCGATGTGGCCTTTCTCGCGCGTGCCATCACTTTTGTATGAGGATTTGTATGGTGGTCAAATCGCGCAAGGCCATTGGCGTAGCCATGTGCCAAGATACTGCGCAGTTGCCCTTCAACGTTGGGCGTCTCTTTATATGCATACACTCTATGAGCCTATATATATCATTCGTCACCTTATTGTTTTTCATTATGTCCAATTCCTTGTCTAAACGGATATGTCATCCAACTCGATACAATTGGTTTTAACAAGAAATAAAGTTCCATAGTGTCCCCACGAGCAGCGGTGCCGCCAAGTCGTCGTCGCCAGCTCACTTTTGGAATTGCGTCGTCATGAAGACTGTGTCTGCATTGGTGGTGGGGTCGTTGGCCGTGGCTGGCGTGACGGCGCTCGATCGCCGTCTGTACGGCATCGACTACGACACGCGTGCGAACGAGTGGGGTGGGTGCAAGAGCTACAACGACTTCATCGCAGACTTCAAGGCCCTGTACAACACAACCAAGCACGTCCGCGTGTACACGACGACGGACGGGTGCATCCAGCGCCTCCTGGACGCCGCCGCCCACGAAGACATGAAGCTTTGGCTTGGTCTGTGGGGCAACATCGAACCGGAGAAGGATGCGTACCCGTCGGAATTCAAGACGCTCAAGAAGCTCGTGAAAGAGAATCGCGTCCGCAACGACAACGTGTTGGGAATTCACGTGTCGAGCGAAGCGCTCTTTCGGTACTACCAAACGGACAGCTGGAGCAACCGCACGGGCGTCAAGAAGCTCCTCGGGTATCTCAACGAAACCCGCACGTTCTTGCGTGAAAACAACATCAACATCCCTGTCACGATCGCCGACGTTGTCGACTCGTACCGCGCCGCGCCGGAGCTCTTTGACCACGTCGATGTTGTGTCGATCAACCAGTTCTCGCAATGGGAAGGTGTGTACGCCGCCGACGGCGTTAACGTCCTCTTTGACCGCGTCAAGGAAGTGCAGTTTGCCGCGCGCAAGGCGGGCAAGGTCCTCCTGTTTTCCGAAACCGGATGGAGCGCGGCCGGCAACGTGACAGCCATCAAAGAAGCGTCGCCGAAATCGTCCGCGGTACCGACTCCATGTCTCGGCGATCCCTCACCCGTCTATCTCTAGCGCTTCCTTCGCGACTTCATGCGGTACACCGAGCAGCAAAACATTGCGTACTACTACTTCACGTCGTTCAACTTGGCGTGGGGTGAAGAGTCGTTTGGCGTTGTCGAGCGCAACTTTGGTCTCTTTGACGAAAAGCGCGTGATCAACCCGTACGTGGCCAACGTCACCCTCGGCAAGTACCACAAGCCCGTGCGCATCTACCACCAAGGACGTGTGCTCAAGGCGGATGGCCACAACTCGTCGTCGTTTGGCCGGTTGTACCTCGAACCTCCCGCCCAGGGCCTCAGCGCGACCCTCGACACCGAGATCTGGTTTTACGACGAAGACTTGCTCACGTTCCGGTCGCGCAGCACCAACGAATGCCTCGACACGTACTCGGAGAACGGGCAGTCCAAGCTCCACGTGTTTTGGTGCGACGGCACCAACTACAACCAAAAGTGGCGCTTCAAGGGCGATGGCACGTTCCAGGTCGTGTCCCAAGCGAACGGCCTCGTTCCCGACGACTCGCTCACGACGGACGTCGACCCGAAGCTCGGCACCGGCGCCAACCGGTCGACCGAAGACGTCCGCGTCCCCGTCGGAATCATCAAGGGGTCGAGTGCCGCGGCCCACGGCCGGTGCCTCCGCGGCGTCGGCAACCAAATCGTCATGGTCGATTGCCAAAACGACGCCGACAACAAGTTTACGATCCGCGCGTTGGACACGGAAGAACTGCACATCACGGCGCTCGACACCAACTGGAAGCTCACTGAAGACTACGGCCGCATCACGGTCACGGCGCAGAGCGCCGACAGCGCCGACTTGGACGCGCACGTGTGGTTTTACGACCCGCTCCTCCAGCGCATCCGCAACAAGGCCAACGGCCGATCGTGCCTCGACTTGGTCGAGGACAAAGTCAACGGGTTGGTGCAGGGCCGCCTGTGCGACCACACGCCGAGCCAGTCGTGGTCATACAACGATTACACGGGCCAAGTTCAGCACTTGGGCAAGATCGGGCTCTGCTTGAACGTCGAAGAAGATGGCCAAGAGCTCCATGTCGTGTACTGCGATGCCGACTCGCCGACGCAAAAGTGGACGTTTGACTTGATCAACCCGTAAAGCCATCCATGTAACCACGTCCTTTATCATCGTGGCAGCGAGTCCATGGGGGGCAATGGATGGATGGATGGATGGCGTGTGAGGCCATGTGGATGTTGCGAGGTAGCGCCGCGTCGACGGGAGTTTGCATGAGGGGTGCAGGTGCTGCTGCTGATGAACGTTGTCGCCCCACACTGTCGAGCTGGTGGGACTCGGGTCGTCGAGCGACCGACTCGAGTGTGCGAGCATGACGAGGACGCTTGATCGGTGGTGTGCTTTTTGAAATGACGGCGTTCTCGATTCGTCCTGTGCAAATGGCGAGTATTCGACACCCCGTGATGCATAAATTAGTGGGGAGCATTCTAGTTGACGTTCGAAGAGCCACGTCGTCGTCGTGGTTGTCATCGACCACGTGGGACGACGCGGGGCGGCGATGCCTCCGTCAGGGAGAATGGCGCAGGCAGTCGCCGTGTGAGCTACGATGACGACGACGTGTGGAGCAAGTGCATGGCCCACTTTTGCGTCGGCACACTCAAGTCGCAGTACCCCACGACGACAGGTTTGCCCTCCCGCGCTTCCAAGCACCGACCGAGCTGGCCCATGTGAAGGAGCTGCCCCGTCAGGTCATTATACGACCACCACTGGCTTGGACTGTGATCGCAAAAGTGAGTCTCGACGCGACCGGCGCTGTCGACGACGTCGAGGCAGTCGGTCATCTTGGCCTTGCTTCGAATGCGCTGAAACATCGGGTCGTAGTACCAAACTTGCGCTGGTGGTGCTATGTCCGACGCGGGACCGGCCACCGTCACGGCGCGGTTGGCCGATGTCGTGAGGGAAAGGTCCAAGGCTAGCGACGTCACAGTGAGCTCCTCGGCCTCAAGCGACCGCACGTGAAACTGGAACGAGTGGTCATGGGCGTCGCAGTCGGCGGCTTCGACTCGGCCGTCTAGCGACGTTCGGAGGCACGTGCTGCCGCTGTTGCCACACCAGTGGTGGTCACCTCCCATGCGTTTGCAATCGGCAGGGGACCAGTTCACGTAGCACAGCGAAAAGTACATGCCAGCGAACTGGCAGTTCCGGCAGCTGCCGCACGTCAGCGACTCGTCGGCCTCGACTGGGTCTTGGTTGGGACTCGGAGCGTGAAATAACTCGATCGCGGCCTCCTTTGGTCGGATGTGCCACCGCTGGGACGATAGGATCGATGGGTCGCCGCCGTCGGCAGGTTGGCACCACGTGACATTCAATTCATGCGTCGACCCGCGGTCTTCACTCTTCATTATGGACAGGCACTGGTTGGTGCTCCGGCTGCGGAATGTGCCCAACGCACGGTCGTAGAACCAGATTTCACGGTCGAGCGAGTCACTGAGGCCGCGTGCCGGCGGCTCCAAGTACACGCGGCCGAAAGTTTTGGTGTTGTGGCCATCCGCTTTGATGACCTGGCCATCGTGCCACAGGCGCACGGGTTTGTGGTACGCACCCAACGTGACGTTCTTCACGTGGGGCAGCAGGTTCCGGTCCACGTCAAACAGACCAAAGTTGCGCTCGATCTCGCCCGAGTCCGTGTCGCTGCCCCATGCTAAGTTGAACGATGTAAAGTAATAATATGCCATGTCCTGCTGCTCCATGAGCCGCATGAAGTCGTGGAGATATCTCTATACAAGCATCAACGACCAAGATGAGGAGCGCTTCGACGTATACAAGTCGAATGGGAGGTCATCGTACCCCCGACGACGATGGCGATGCTTCCTTGATGTCGGGCGTTGTGCCGTTGGCGCTCCAGCCGGTCTCAGAGAGCAGGACGGGCTTGCCGGCCATCCGCGCGGCCTGGCGGATGTCGTGCATCCGGTCGAAGAGTAAGTTGGCGCCTTCGTTGGACCACCCACCTTCCCATTGCGAAAACTGGTTGACTGTGACCACATCCACGATGCTGTATATCTCAGGCACGGACTTGTACGAGTCGATCACGTCCGCGATCGCAACGGGAAACGTCAAGTCGTTGGCACGGAGGAATTCGCGGACCTTCTCGACGTACCCAAAGATTTTTTGTACGCCCGAGTACTCCTCCGCCCAGTCGTGTTCGTCCCGCGAGTAGTATCGAAACAGTGCCTCGCTTGCGACGTGGATCCCGACCACGTTGTCGTTGCGCACGCGGCCGTCCAGCACGAGTTGCTGCAAACGGACAAACTCGGGCTCAAAATCGTCCTCGGTCGCATTCACGTTGCCCCAGATGCCCATCCACAGCCGCATGTCAATTTCCGACGCCACGCTCAACAAACGCTCGATGCACACGTCGTCAATGCTGTATACACGGATGTTTGACGTGAGCGGCTTGAGCACTTGAAAGTCCAGCCGCATGTCGTTCTCGCTCTTGCACCCGCCCCACTCGTACGTGCGTGTGTCGTAGTCGATCCCATACAACGATCGGTCCAGCGCCACCGCGACGTGGAGCCATCCGAACGCTATTGCCGCCGCGACGGTCAACGACGATCGCGCCATCCTTGCGGCAATTCAAAAGTGACAACAACGCAATCCAAGGCGATATGCCTGTCACATTGCATACACTGCAAGACATGATAGCCATCCATCTCTACGGATATCGATGCATACAGGATGTTCTATCAGTGTTAATCTCGAAAATGGCGCGATGTGTCTTTTTGGGTATATAGCTATTCAAAGGATATGAAAAGATAGAGAATTTGAAGTTGGATGTGTCCCTGCGACGTGATTGGGTAACTCGCAGAAAGGACCACCGTAGACGAAAAACGTACCGTACCGACACGACGGGCGGCGCGCCTCGACCACCGGTCGGCGGACGCAGCACAACCACACGGGCCCTCTTCAGGGAAGCGGCAATGCCACATCTCTTGACGCGACTGGGGATGGCATGGATGCATCATGGCGAGGATGCACCCGACATGGGCCGCGAGATGGCAGAGTATGTTGGACGATGCATTGCATCCAAGCGTGTAGACTAGGGTGCACGCGCGCGCTTCGGTCGTGCTGGACACGACCTGCTCGACCACAACGACAACGGCGTCCAAGTACTTGGGTGTGTTCCAGCGTTCTCCTCCACTATATCCCATCCCACGACAGCCCATGTCTCCACCACCGTGGCCGGGAATATGTACACGAGATCCACACGACGTTGGAAAGTAGTGCTTTTATTTTGGCCCATGGACACCACTCGCCGCCACGAGCGCCGGCGAGACAGCGGCAACTCGCGCGATGCTAGATTTGACCAGCGTCATGTCGCTGTCGAAGGCGCTCTCCGACTGCCTTGCGTTCTTACGGCGTGGCGTTGACGAGCTTGATGCTCCACTTTTGGTTGACGTTGGTTTTATCGCACGACCACAAGTGAACGAGGCCGTTGGCATTGTCGGGGCCGTCGAGGCAAAAGCCAAGGTGCGTTGCGTGGTGGAGTTGGCCCGTGATATCGTTTACGACCCACTTTTGATTGGCATTGGCGGCGTTGCAATAGTAGAGATGGACCGTGCCGCCGTTCCTGCGCTCGTATGCGTCCAAGCACAGGCCGCGGTACGACTTGCTCGCAATGAGTTGCGTGATCGGGTCATAGAACCACTGGTGGCAGTCGGCATTCGACTTGCGCACGGTTTCCCACGACACCCTGCCGTTCGATTCGGTCAGGACGCCGCCGCTCGACTTGATTCCGATTTCGACTGGCTCGGCCGCGGCCGGCACCATCGAGATCACCTGGTTTGGGTGGCCGACGCACGGAAACATCTTGACCACGAGCTTGCCGTCCGACGTCTTGGGCCGCGCCAAGTCGACGTCGATGCAAAAGTTGGCGTCGTTCAGGCTCGCGATGTTGCCATTTTTCACCGACCACTTTTGATTCCGGTTCTCCTTGGAGCAGTACCACGTGTGCAGCGTCTGCTGGTAGCGGTCGCCGTACGAATCCAAGCACGCGTCCGAGCTCTTGGAGTACAATATGCGAGCGTCCGCGTCCCAGAGCCAGATCTCGTCGTCAAAGATGCCAGAGCGGCCGGACGCGGGCTTTTCCGCGTACACGCGGCCATAGTTGTCGTTGACCGTGTTGTCGGCGTTCCAGTGGCGATTGACCTTGATCACGTTGCCTTGGGCCCACAAACGGACCGCCTGGAGTGGCGCGCCGACGCGGACGGCGGCGATCGCTGGCTTGAGGACTCGGTCCGTCGTGTATATGCCAAAGTTCTTTTCAATGTCGCTCGACCCAAAGGGCAAGTCGAACCCGGAAAAGTAGTACGTGTTGATGTTCTGCCGCGCGACGAGCGTCAAAAAGTCCTGCGTGAACACGCCTTGCGCGCGCGGCGACGCTTCCGTCACGACGGGGTGCTCGCCGGCCGTGCTCCACCCGGTTTCGTGCATCTCGATGAGCTTTCCGGCGCGCTTGGCACGAGTTTGTTCTTCCTGGAACCGCGTGAACGTAAAGTGTGTGCCGTCCTCGGGCGTGATGTGCTGCCAGAACGAAAACTGGTTGACGGCCACCACGTCGACAACGTTGTACAGGTCGGGAAACATCGTGTACATGTCCATGATGTCGGTGATCACGACTGGGAACGTGTACCCGCGGCCGCGGAGGTAGTTGCGGGCTTCGTTGAGGTGGTTCACGAGCGCGTCGTAGCCGCGACGGTCGCTGCTGCCGGTCACGTTGCCAGGACCTTGCACGTAGTACCGATACAAGGCCTCGCTCGAGACTTGGAGGCCGAGGACGTTGTCATTTCGAATCGCTTGGGTCTGTTCGACGAGCGCTTTCAGGTTGTTCATTTCGGACGGAAACGAGTCGTGGACGCCGGGGGCGTCGATTTCGCTCCACATGCCGAGCCAGACCTTGAGCCCGCGGTTGTCGGCGACTTGCAGCACGCGCTTGGTGCATTCAAAGTTCATCGAGTAGATGCGGATGTTGTCCGTGACTTGTTTGAGGACAGTCATGTCTTGGGCCATCGTGTTCGCGTCCTTGCACCCGCCCCACTCGGAGAGGCGGGTGTCGTAGTTCATGCCATAGAACTTGGCGTCGAGGGCAGCTGCCGACGACACGGCGAACGCGGCAGCTACGGCGGAAGGTACTTTCATCGGAGAGAAAGTTGGCGAATGCCGAGCTGCAGTTGCTTGCCCCCGCTTGAACGGTAAAGACCATGGCCACCGTGACGAACCACCCGATCCTGTCAAAACATACTACGGTTTGTATACTCATGTGTGCCTGGATGTGTAATGCGTTACGTCCATACAAATTTCAGGTTTGGTCGGCATGGCAGCGGCGTGTAGTGCAATTCGGAAGTCGTTGTAAATGCTGTCCAACACGCCGAATCGAACCACGTTTTCTCTTCTCCATAGATCCTAATCAGGACATATCATGGCGGTTGGTACAGAAATACCGAATGTAAACGTCCAAGACTCATGGAGATCGTGCTGCGGCAAAAGCAGCAGCTGCATCGGAAATTTCGCCTGCCACCGCCGCGGTGGCTCCCGCGGCGTCGCCGTCGCGCGACCAGAGGCTATCACGACGGACGTTGTCCATACCATTTTGAGGAGATCCATTAGCCTGTGACGCAGCGATGCATCCATGGTTTGTGCAATGTTGCGCGGTCTCGTCTTGTTGTGTAACTTTCCACGTCTATCTGGACGCTGTACAGTGCACATGGCAAGATGCGTCGGGCGTGCGCGCGCATCCGGCAGAGACTCTCTGGGCGCCCGACCGACGCTTCTCACGGCGAATTCAGCTCGGTACACACTGGTATCGACCGAGCCTGTGTACTACATTTCTCGCGAGAACCTGTCGAACTTGCCGACGAGACGAAAGAATCGTAGCAGCGACGACAAGATGTCGTTTCTGATTTGCTGAAATCATGTTTCACGTGCCAATCAATTGCTTCAGAAACAAAAAAGCATTTTTGGTTTTATCCAATCACATTTGCTACAATGTGGCATGGCGATTGGCTGATCCAGCGCCGTCAGTGCCGCCGCGATTGCGATTCCTTCAACTTCCATCGGTCGGCGGCCTTCATGACGGCGAACGTGCAATACGAAGGTCCTCCCGAACCAGTGGCGCCGTGGAACTGGTCGAACATTCCGGACTACGGTCGTTTGCAGCATTATCAACACGCAGCAGCATTTTTCATCGTTGGCATGGCGATCACAGGTCTGTACGAGTTCACTACGTAAGTGCGTTCGACCGCCACTCGAAGCCTCGTTTCAACGCTGCATGTTGCTGATGCGAGGGGTGGGTTTTCAGGTACTTTGACCAGATTCCGCGCGAGCTAGCGTATCCCCTTATTTGGGTGTTTATCTTTCTGCGCATGTTGGGCAAGTTGGGACCGTCCAAGTTGTCGCCTGAAGAGGAGTTAGCACAAAAGGAGCGGGAAGAGGCGCGGCATTTCAAGGCCACACTGAACCGTATTGCAAATGAAAAGGAAGATGAGGACGAGGATGACGTTTCCGACGCGCCTCAAGTCACCGCCGCGGCCGACGATCGCCAGGTCAAGAAAACCCAGTAATAAAAAGATGGGCCATACCAATACTATGCGGCGGCTGTGTTCGCCAAGAGCTCTGGCTCAACATAGGGACCGCCCGATTCGAGCTCTCGGGCGCCACCACGTTGGTAGCGACACAAACGACGATGCAATGTAATGCGCTTGCAAAATTACACCTCGAGTTTGGACTCGTTCTACAATCAGGCGGATGATCCACGCAGCCAGCCGAGGAAACCTCCGACGCCGGTGGACGACTTGTTTTCGACGCGAGCATGGACATCCGGCACTTCCATCTCCGTCAAAGCAATGTCAAACAAGAGGGGCTTCACCGGGATCGGGTGGGGCTGTGGCGGCAGCGTCACAAGATCGTAGTGGGTCGCGGGGTTGCCGCTCGAGTATTCGTTTTGCCGCTCCAACAAGCTTCTCGTGGTTGTTGCCCCGGCCGCTGGCGTGACCTGGAGCTGGCCAAGGCACACTCGGACAGCTTCCGTCGTGTTCGCGTCATGCAGAAACCCCAGCGCGTTCACGCGCGAATGGGCGCCCATTACTTGAGGCTCGAGTTCCGAGATGAACTGGCGCACCGTGGCGTCGTCACTTTCAAGCGACATGGCTTGCATCAAGTACGTCTTGGCTTGATCGTACAGCGCGGCGCTTTCGGGAAACTAGACGAGAGTTGCTCCATTGCAGCACCACCAAACATTGCTTTCGCTACCTTGTTCTGGCCCACGTACACCTGCGCGACGTAATTGCATCGAAACGCGTGGAACGTGCACTGCAGCGCCTGGTACGCTTTGAATGGGCCGTGGTCGGTCGTGCCAGGGATCGCCGCCATGTCGTCCACGTTTCGGATCAGCATGTCGAGAATGTGAATCAAATCGCCCGGGCCAACGCCGCCGCCACCCAGTCGAGACTTGAGCTGGGTGAACAGCACCACATTGCGGTCGATCTAGACCACGGAATGTCGCCAGGTGAGAGATCGAGCAAGCACGACGAAGATGGGAAGCGTGCACGTACAACGTGAGTTTGCTTGATGTACCGAACATACTCGTCCAACGCGGTCACATTCTCGCGGTGGGCATCGGCCATGAATCCACTCTTCATCGTGTCGGTCTTGATCTTTTCCGCCGCGAGGAGGCGCAAGATCATGTCGTAGCAGCTACAACCATCATGACAACCCATGAGCCGGGAGGGCCGTCAATGTGTGGACAAAAGGAGCAGCCGTCGACCAAAATGCACGACAGGATGCCAACGCACGCGGGAAACGATGCACATGCCGAAATCGGTGCGCCGTGATCGAGCAGCGCCACACTCGTTTCGGAAAACACACACACACACGTGTCCGAGAGAGATGGCCCACCGGCCTCAACAACCCTCCCCATCGAAACCACCCACGTACCCAAACAAATCGACGTAGATGGCATCGCGCTTCTTGTCGTTGTCCGTGCCTTTTTTCAACTTGGCCAAATGCTCTTCCGGCCGAACCAGTGCGACCGACACCTGCCGCAGGAGCACACGTGCGTCAACATGAGTCGAGATGTCCACACGTACATCGGAGTTGGGGATCGGAATCGCGCGGCCTCGCCACGTGATGGCCGCCATGTCCTTGGCCTTGGTCTTGGCTTCTTCGTGAAACACTTGGTCGATCTTGGACTGGAGAAGCGCACTCGTCGTGCTTTCTCGCAGCTCTTGCAGCGACAGCGACGACGACCCACCCAAGTTGTACTCGCAGTACCGCATGAATGGACTGATTTCATCGAGGATTTGATGCAACAAGTCCTGTTGCACGACCGTCCCGACTTTGGCCAACTAGGACCATGCTTAAGTCGCGATTGCCGGCACGACGCAGGCGGACGGTCACACAGCAGTACCTCCGAGTAGATGCGCTGCGCCGTGCTAAATTTCTCCAGCGCGACTTTCCACTCTTCCTTGTACAACGCGAGGTTGCCGCTCATGTACGACGCATACGCTTCCGCTTCGAGATTCGTGCGCACATCGGCGCGCTCAGCACATAGTGCGGTCAGCTTGTCGCTCCACGCCACCGCCTTCTTCAATCGGCCGAGCAAATGGAACTTGATGCGGCTGCTCGCTTCGTCACCATGCTCGTCCTTGTCGTTGCGTTCATCCTCGCGCAATTGCATTGCATAACTCCATGCACGTTCGGAATGGTACAAAGGCAACATCAAGTGGCGGACCTCCGACGCGATGTCGGGCGTCACTTCCTTTGGGACGAACTGCTTTCCCTTTCCGTGCACAAACTTGAGGCCCTTTCGAAGACGGCGCAAGCGACGCGCGCAATGCTGACGATACCGCGTGTAATCGCCGAAACGGAGCCCGTTTTGCTGCTGGCTAAACTTGATCGTTTCCAGAACTACCCGCATGAAAACGACAGATGTGAGTTCATATAGGTGCATGGGCACAAGCATGATGCAGAGATTTACTAGGCAATGAGAGCGGCTGGTCCAAAACGACAGCGTTCGCCGCCGCCACGGCAGTCTTCTTGTCCTTCTTCCCCATCCCTTGCTTGAGTTGACACCACTGGAATGAAGGGGACGGAGTCAAGAGTGACGTGAAATTTGCTTTGATTGGCTATAAAATAAATATTATCCATGAATTGTCCAACCCAGTGTTGGAATCGTTCGATTTCTCTAGATATCTCATAGTTTCATTGGCTATTCGTGCGAATTCCTCCATAATTTTGGCGAATCGGTAGTTTGAATCGCTCACCGTGAAATCTGACAACGTTGGAGACTTCAAATCAGGTGGAACTCGCGACGCGATGAAGCGGCGCCACGACGAAACGTGCGAAAAGTCCAAGGTACCAGCGCATGGAGATGAGAGGAAACAGCAGAAGCAAGTTAGGAATATGCAGAAGGGAAGCGGTGGCGATGAGCAACTACGCGTGGGGAACTTCAAAAAGTACGTGCACATCGTGCCGTGGCAGGGCCACGTCGACGATCTCAACAGCGCTTTGAAACTCATTCATGATCTGTCGCAGGTATTATGCATTTCGCTTGGGTGGCGCGATCGAAGGAAAGCTAGAAGAAGACTCTCGTCTGACCGCGTTCAAGAAGGAGTGGTTTGAAGGCAAGAAAGCGTTGGACATCGGGTGCAATTCCGGCGACATGACGTTGGAAATCGGTGCGTACCCGTTCACATGCACACTCGACAACGAACTAACTGTACGCATGTAGCTCGTCGATTTTCCCCTGCGTTCATCATGGGGATCGATGCCGACCCTGACTTGATCACCCAAGCCCGAGCGTCGTTGAAGGAGTACATTTCAAAGCTCACCGTCGCCGAAGCCTTCCGAGAAGTGACGGTACAGAAAACGCAGTCCTTTCTCGTTGTGTCAATGCCGATTTATCCGTTTTCGTATTAGAGAGAAGATCCGTCGTCGAACACCGTAGCGTCCAAGGACATAGATGCTGACGACGATGACCTACCGTTGTCCTTCCGCCTCTGGAAACCTCCCACTCACCATGCCTCCCATGACCCTTTGCCCAACATCGGCAGCTTTGCGTCAGGGTAAACTCCACTTTGGTCGTGTTTATTGCTGCCATTCCCGACGTGATCGTGCGCCGGTGGATTGCATCTGGCAGCTGCCCTCCTCACGTGAATGATCTTGTGGCAGGGTCCGTTTTCCGTACAACGTGGTGTTCAAGCGAGAAAACATCGTCCTCGACCGTCATAGTGGCAAAGACTACGATGTCATCACCTGGTCAGTTCATCCTCTGTCGTCGATGCATTCGCGGAATTGTTCATGTCGTGCGCTGCTCTTCCAGCTTGTCCGTGACCAAGTGGGTCCATCTCTTCCACGGCGACGACGGCCTCAAGCAACTGTTTCACCTTGTGTACGCGCTGCTCATGCCAGGCGGTCGGTTCATTCTGGAGCCGCAGGTGCTGCATCCCTTCCTCGCCATTGGCATGCTTGATGGCGACTTTTTGGGGTAGAAATGGAAGTCGTACTACAATCGAAAACACACCAACGCGACGACACTTGCCAACTACGACCGCATTGCACTGAGGCCCAAGGACTTCCAAGAGTATTTGTGCGCGACCGTCGGATTCACGTCCGTCGAGCTGCTCAAAGTATGCAGCACGTCCACGCATGGTTTCAAGCGGCCGATCTACCTCTACACCAAGTAGTAGTCCAGGACACGAAGCTCGACTCGTCCGCACTACTATAGCTTGAATGGAACGAACAAGAACGACGCGACCTACCTGCATGAGGATGACTGGTATTACTGGGATTACCTAGCGACGCATTGGGCCCTTCCGCATGTGCCCGCCTGCTTGACCACGCGGGCCGGACCCGAGACCTATATGTGCGCCTCCACCCAGCCCCAGTGCTGGTATCGACCCTCTATGCTTCTTCCACAGCTTCACTCGTTTGAAGAACGGTGCATGTTTCAGCATATCTGGGAGCACGATAAACACGATTTGTGACCCTCGGAGGTACACGTGTTCGCAATGGGTCGTGATGCCGCGGACGTCCGTCCGAATCGCGTCTTTGAGCAGGCAGTTCATGTTATCTTCCGTTTCGTCCAAGTATCCCCGGTAGAGATCGCCGTTCTTCATCTCGACCGTCACGATCGTGCCTTCCCCGTCATGCAAAAGGATCGTCGGTATGCCGACGCCGCGCTTCCCCGTGACTGCCATGCTTCGACCGAGCCGTGTGCTTCCGGGGATCAAGATTTTATGGCAGTGGACGGAGGGTACCGCGAACGTACTTAGTGGAGTCGACTTAAGAGGGCTTCGTTGAACCCCAAGAAATATTTCGATATTTCCGACCGAATCGATGCAAACTATTTTTATATATTCTTGGTTGTCATGTATGTATACAAATGAATAGTAAATACAACGCTACGGGATTATCAACCGCGCGTAGTCCGGAAGTTATCAAATCACCATGGAGAAGTACAGCCGCTGGTCCGACTTGACGACGGGAATCAACCCGTTTGTGCCTCCGCCGCATCAACTGCCGAAGAACGTGGTCCTGCGATGGACTCAACTCTTCCTTGGCGGCATTTTGTCACTGTGTCGATGGATCGTGCTCGTTCCGCTCCTGATGTTGCTTGTTGTCGTCACCTCCATCCACGCAGTGTTGGTACGTATTTTTTGGCAGCATGTTCCCACGGCTTGCATGACAAGACTCACGACAGGACTATGTGCCGATTCTCGGACGTATCTTCCATCGATGGACGGACTCGATTGTCTTGGGCCTGATCCTCATCGTCACGACGGTGTTCATCAAGGACGAGGCTGCAAACGCGAAACGTTTGGGGTTGCTGTACGTCACTGGATCCTTTCATGCTTTCCTGATGATCCTTTGCAGCGCCCCTGGCACGAAGCCGCCGACTCTGAGCGGCATCCAGGCCGGCGACGTCATCGTCACCAACCACACGTCCGTCTTCGACGTGCTGTACCTTGGATTCCGGTACTCTCCAACGTTTGTGTTCCCGTGTGCTTCGGACGCATCCAAGGTACAGGTTCACGCTTGGCTCATAAAAGTGATTGAACGAACGATGTAGGGTGTTGTGCAAAGCTTTGGGCTGCTGGGAGCGATCGCTCAAGCGCTTGCCCCTCCTTTGGCGACTGTCTCCAATGCACGTCCGCTTCGCATGCCCGTCTCCATGAGCAGCACCATTCACGCCACTGTTCATGTAGCCTCTCAAGCTCCAAGACGTCATTCGGCAAGCGTCTGGCCCCGTCGTCATCTTCCCCGAGGTACGTTCATCGCTCGTTTCGTCGTGGGTGATGATCTGTACAGGGAACTCGAAGCAATGGGAAAGCGGTGCTGTCGTTCCTTCCCGTCTTGGATGCATTACCGTCGTCGACTCGTATTCACCTCGTCGCCATTCGGTACCTCCATCCCTTTTGATGATTGCCATGGTCAGGCACGGTTTGCGCTATGCGTGCAGGTATGAGTACAAAGCCATTGCACCGACACACACGTGTGGCTCGGCCGTGTGGCACCTCTGCCGCCTCTTCTCGCACGTGTACCACACGATCAAGGTGACGACGTTGCCGTGTGAATTGGTCGCCAAGGGCTCGACGCCCCAGCAACTCCAGGCGCTCCTGGCGTCCATGCTCCGCACGAAGGGAGTTGAGCTGTCGTGCGACGACTTTATCTCGTTCAACGCGTACTGGGCGCATGTCAACCGCGGCGGACGCCAACCCGCGTCCGATTTCACGCCGCGGAAGGCGCCGCACGAACACGCACAATGGACGAGATCCGACAAGTAGATGTCGCGCGATAACTCGTCTTCCTTTCGACATGTCTAGTGGTATCGGTGCCGCTGGCAGTGGTGCCGTTCAACACACCACGTCGTGCCCATGCACGACCTGCATGTCCGACGTCGAAACACGCGGCGGCGGCGGGACACTACACAGAACGACGGGTCGCTGGCGAGTCCTGTCAGCCATCGGGAGGACGCCGTGTCGACGAAAATGCGAGTTGCGTCCGACGTCGCCAGAGCTAGCGAGCAGTCCTTGCCTGTGTTAGTCTGAGGCGATAGGCGACGTCGCTATCGACATGCTGGCACGTGGGGAAAGAAGATTTTGGCAGCCACGGCCGACGCGAACGAAGCGCGCGTGCTGTGTGCGGTGGGGATGGCCACCGCCGCGACGTGCCCCGCTCACTCGACATCCATGTAAACCTGACTTAATGCAGCTTCATCGCGAGCTCGTACGCGCTGATGGCGAGTTCGGCGGCAATCAAAATAATAATGTACCATTCCATGCGTGTGCCCTTGTGCGAGCTCAGCACTTCGAGGAAAAACTAGCCACACGCCGCCATCAGCATCGTCGTCGACGATGATGCGAATCACGTTACCTTGGTGTTGTGCTGGATGAGCTCGAGCTTAAAGTTGAGGTTGTTGAAGCGCTCGTTGAGCTCAAATTCTTCCAGCAGCGTCTCCCACATGTTATGGTACCGCGTGTGGCTCCATGCGGCGTCACCGGGCCGCTTGCGATCGATCACGCGCAGCTTGCTCACCAAGTCGATGAGGAGCGTGTTGTTGGTGGCGACGATTTGAAACAGCTTTCGGTGTTGTTCGCGCTCCGTCGACTGTGTTCCGAGAAACGTTAGGCCAAAGAGCGCCGTCTGGGGGCCTTTCTTCTCGACCAACGTGTTGAGTTTTTCAAACTCGGCGAGAATCGCGTCGACCTGGCGCTCGTAGTGCTCGAGTGCGACGGTTTGGGCGAGGACGCCCGCGATGACCTGGGCACGGTCAGCGCCGCGAACGGGACATGGAGGTGCACGCACCTGAATGTTGACGTGGTCGATCTCTTGGACTCGAATGTTGTTCTCCTTGAGCTCGCTCAGGTAGTTTGCAGCGGATCCGCGACCAGCAGCAGCTCTTCGTCGTGGCCACGGATATCGAATGCATCGCTGCAGTACTTCTTGGCGTGTTTGACCAGCGTTTCCGTGAGCGAATCGTCGCAGTTGAAAAACACGACCGCGCCGTAGTCAAAGTACACGACCCACTTGTCCTTGGCCCGGCGCGATGGTATCTCGGTCGGTGCGTCGAGAGACGGATTCGCCGACGGAGGGGTGAATGGCGCCATGGCTGGAAACGTCGATGGCTTCATGTTCAAGTTGAGGGTGGATACCCACGCGGCGTTGCGGTCGTCCGTCGCTGCGCTCAGCCGCAGCACGATCGAATCCTTGTACAGGTAATGGCTCACCTTGAACCGGTCCGTGTACAACCGCTGGAACAGTGACACAATGTCCATCTTTCGAGCGAGATGCACGGCGCGGATCGGCATGTGTTCGGGCTTGCGCTTCTTGCGCGCTTCTTCCTCGGCCATGGCGTGCGCAATCGCGGCCGACACGTCGTTCGTCGGCACGGCAGCCGCGGCAGGAATGTTTGGAACACTCGAGAAGAAGGACGTGCGCATATGCGGCGCATGTTGTCGAGTCGCCAACACCGTCCGCGACGCCAGCGACCATCCACGGCGCATCATGATGGTTGACGGGATGTGCACCTCAAACGATGTGTCAAATCAAATGGTGGACGACTGGGGGTGGGACAAAACCACTCGACGGGTAGGGGGTCCCATGAAAACGACGATGGACATTTGACAGTGTGAGGTTCATATTCGACTAGGCGGTCATGGCCACATGGCCTTGCGAGCAGTGCATCGGTGGCACCGCCCACCAACTCAACTCGACCCCAACGAACGCAGCACGCCCGCTGCATCTTGGAGCACAAGAGTCGCGCCAGCAACAACAAAGGAAACGAGTCCCATCGACGGCACGATGCCTGGTCGTGTGCACTCATAGCCAAGCCATGCACTCTCCCACGTCGACGTGATAACTGTGGAGCATAAATCTTGATTATTGCACGGGATCGACGACGTCTACTCTAGATGTGGTACAGCCTTTGCTCGTCGTCGCCGGCAAGCTTGAGGTTCTTGCGCACGAGCGCTGAAATTTGCAACGCCGTGGGCCGCTCGGCGGGGTCATATGCCAGGCATCGTTGCGCGAGTTCGGCGACCCACGGCGGGCACGACGGACCGATCGTCGGTCGAATCTCTTGGTGAATAACCATGCTCATGATGGCAGTGTCCACCAGCGCTTTCCCTACACCGCGCGAGGGTTGTGCAAACGCACAAACTGGGCTTCTTACCTCGTCCGTTCGTGAGGTCCACATACGGGATGTGGTGCGTCGTCAGCTCGGAAATGACCATCCCCAACGAGTAGATGTCAGCCGCCACCGTGTAGTAGTGCTCCTTGAGTACTTCTGGCGCCTGTAGGATTGGTCCATGAGCGGCCGTCGCGAGCAACGTCAACGCGTCGGCTTACCATCCACCGATACGTCCCGACACCGATCGTCATCGTCTCGCTCGATTCTTCACGCGCCGTGCCAAAGTCTGTCAGCTTGGTACCCTGCCACGACCATGTCAAGCGCAGAGTCCACGTGTCGAGGCCCACCTTGGTCGAATCCATCAGGATGTTTCGCGATTTCAAGTCGCGATGAATAATGTCCAACGAGTGCAGATACACCAGGCCTTCCACGATCGACAGAAGGCAGTCCACTTTCTTGAGCCATGGAAACGTCGGCGAACCGACTGCTGGCGACGGCGGCGTCGTGGTTTCCAGCACATGCTTCAAATCGCCGCGATCCATCCACTCGACGACCATTTCGAGCATTGCGGGCGTCACCCAGCTCGCGCCCACAGTCCGGACGATGTACGGGCTCTCCAATCTGTGTTGAACATAGCAACGTGACTCGGCGGGGACAACATCAAGCAGCGCGCACCTCGTCGCGAGCTTGATTTCTTCGATGAGAAAAAGCACGTCCTGCTTGTTGTTTTTGCCAGGCAGCAAACGCTTGATTGCGACCGTGTCCCCTGTCTCGATTGAGTGTTTCATGCCATTCGCCGTGTATACCTTTGTAGTTGCCAATCCAGACTTCGCCGTACGCGCCATGGGCAACGACTTTTGTCTTGACCAGCGCTTTCTCGTCCAGGCGGACAAGGGCCAAGTCCTGCGGGGGGTCGTCGTGAGGCAAGTTGTGTGGAGGCGGCCCCACCTACCTCCATGTTCAATGGGACGTCGCCCATGGTCGACTCGTTGTTGTTGGTCGTTGTGGCCTGCTTGTACGAGAAATCGTTGGTGGTCAAGCCCCTGGAGCCATGGTCACGTTTGAGCATCGACCGACGGGAGAGAGCATACTTGGACGGTTTGCGCTTGCGACGTTGGTGCACGCAGCACCACACAAACAGGCCGAGCACAACGCAACCCGCGGCAACACCTCCCACGATTGCCGCCATGTTCGACGACGCTTTGGTCGGCGTCGGCGGTGCCTCGGTGGTTTCCGTTGGCAGGAGCGGACCTACAGCATGGCCCGACGTGAGTTGGGAACGTTGCATGGATCGACGACACATCGAGAATCCGCACCAGACGACACACACACCGTGTAACCAGACTTGAGCGTCTTGGGTGTGTTTGGCGCCGCGCACGACCTCGACACGTCAATGCCGCCGACTTGAAAAATCGCCGCGTTGTCCAGGGCTTGAAATGTCACGGTGTCGACGAGAAACGTCGTAAAGTTGGACACGTCAAAGAACCTGTGCACACCCATGAGCATCGTCGCCATGCGAGATATATACGCACACTTTGACCAAGCGCCATGAAAACGATACGTTCTGGAGCGTCACGAGGGATGGAATGCCCGTGAACTTGACCTCGCTCGCACGACGAAAGTCAATGTTTTCGAGCGAGGTGAAATCGTTTTCCCAGCCAAAACTACGTGGACGGCGTGAGAACCAAGACGAGGACGACGACTGGCGGCGCACGTACAATCCCGTGAGTTGCCCATAAGGAATCGTCGTGGGGAGCTCCTTGAGCGCATTGCGCGCCACCGATCTACGACAAGATCGTGTCAGGCGAGTCGGTCTGTGCGCGCCGTACAAGCGAGACAAGCCCTTTGGGAAGACAGCGTCGGCATACGATATGCCTGGATTGTTTTCGAAATCTCTATTCGGCACGCACACACCCACGCATGAGGTATGGGACGACGACGATGGCACGACATGGAGCGTACAAGAGCGTCACATTCGAAGCAGACAAGTTGCCCACCGACTTGACCCCCGGTCCGTAGAATTGACTACCAGAGAGGATGAGACATGCCGGTAGAATGGCGATGGCGGATACACATAAGTGTTCCAGATCGACGGCAAGCTCGCGACGTGCTCGGCAATGCGCTTCACGATGAATACGTCCGTGAGGGTCGAGTCCTTGGTCACGTTCTCCCTGGTGTAAGACGTGTTTGGGATTTCCTACGGCCGTCACGGCGTCAGTAGATGGAGGTCCGGGGTCGCTGTGGGGCACCTTGCATTGACTGTCCACGATGCACAGAATCGCGCCGGGCTGCTTGCAGTAGATCGGGTCGGCCGTGTACGTGGTTGCGTACTTGGAATACGGGCAAGTGGCGGCTGTCTGGCCCAGCGCGCGCACGCTCAGAGAGGTCAAGATCTACACATGCATTCAGTTGTCGATGGTGGCACGGAGGACGTGCTCACCGCCAGTCGCAGAAACATCGTGACGAATGCCTTCTTGGTCGGAAGTGGCATTGTGCGACGTCGGCAGTCGTGAAACCGTGTGACGGGAAATGTCGCGTTCAATGTCGCATGGCAGGTTAAATCTACAACGTCTCGGTTAAACCTCCCTAGCGCCGACTCCGATGTCGTTAAATTCCATGATTGGTCTGACTTCACATGCGATCGTGTTTAAACCAGACGCTACAGTGTATTCCACTGAACATTCACAGGTGCACTCCTTGGTCCGACAAAGTTCATTAAATTTCGCGTCGCAAGCGGGCGACCTGAGATCGACCGCCTCGGTCGTCGCGCTGCCGACGGCGGGCCGCGGACAACAAACAAACGAATGACCAAGAAGCTGTTTCAAGGCACACGTACGTGTACACCCACGAGTAGGTTGGCCTAGGTTATGTGCCTGGTGCCCACCCCAGAGCGGGCTGCCTTCGACGGAAGTGACCGATCCGTGCGCGCAACAGCCGCAGCATGGTTAGATCGACGGTACTTGGCGGAAATGTGCGAAGCGGCTGTGGATGGATAGCAGCATTTCGATCGGCGCCGCGATACACCGCAGTCGAGTCCCACGACAACGTTGCTACTTCACACAGACGAAGGCTTGCTGTATGGTACATGCTGAAAAGCGATCGTGGTGTCACGGCGCGGATGATGGACCAACGTCTTGGTCGATTCATATCGTGCGAGCATGGCAACAACGAAGCAAGAGTGGATGCAAGTGTCGTAAGACAATACGTAGACACAGTCGACGATTGTGCTAAAAATGATGGAATAAAACTAATCCAAAACCTGTAAAAATGAATACACACGCGAAAAACCGTCATAACACATAATGGTTGACTTGAACAAAGTATTCGAAGCCTCCATTCAACAACAGTGTGCGAAATGAAAGACATGCCCCCCATGACGGCGTCATATCAGCAAGACAACACCGATGGCCGTGTGATGCCTCTACACCAACTCAATTTCCAGTACTGGTCCAGCGTTGACAGGTGTAGTCCAAGTCTAAAACATAAAAGTGGATTCAAACGGGGACAACATCACCTCAAGCATAGACCAAAGAAACGTGCCTTCGAACCACGATCGGGCATGAAAATGGCGGTGTCGCATGCACATGTTGCCATTCGAACCATGCTATGGCTACGATTATTATTTAATAGCGACGTGGCGCTACGGAGGAAATGCAAACGCGCATTGTCCATGCGGAACAAGCCTCGGAGAAACACGTCGTCTCAAACGTTGCAGTCGAATTATCTGCACATGGTGCAGCGAATATATGGTCAAAATAACGAGGTGGACAGCGTTATAGACTTTTTCAGCCGTAACTCCTGTAACTGTCGGTAAAAACGGCGCAGTCCATCGACACGGACGCCGCGTGGGATGGACTGCCGCCGTCAGTCGAGTCGACTGAGTATGCACTCAATTGCATCCGGTGCAGCCACGACCGTATGGATTGAAAACCCCGTGAGCCCAACCACGACCACTGTCGCGCCATTGTTCGTGAAAGCCCGCGTTGTGCCAAACGTACACGACGTTCTACCTGCCACCACCGTGCATGTTCAAGGGGCTGTGGATGGCACACCGTTCGCGCTTCATCTCCCCGCGGATCGAGTGTGGCCTGCAGATGCGCGAGATGGCGTGGTCGATGACTTGGTCGACCTCACCCACGTCAACAACGCAAACATCTTGGACGCGCTGCACGTTCGTTTCGACGCAAATCAAACGTTCACGCACGTCGATAATGTCCTGTTTGCGATGAACCCGTGGACAGATCCGACGGAAAGGTACCTCCGCGTTGATGGAGAGACTTGCTCGGTACCGACGGCACTCCATGCGCAAGCGAACAAGCCCCTCGTGGCAATGCTAACAGACGCGTTGGCCAAGATGAACCATGGGGGTGCGGGAGGAAATGGCCACCATCACAGCATCTTAATGATGGGGAACAGCGGCTCCGGCAAGTCGTACACGGCCAATACTCTATTGCAAGTGGGTTCGATATCCTGGACTAGGATGTGGCAATGACCGGAATTGTGTGCAGGCGCTGATGGAAGCATCTCTGAACAAGCGACACGGAAGGCTCACCGAGGACGGAGTGAAGGGTGTGGATGCGAGAGCGGTGGCCGTGGAGACAAAGCTCTTGGCTGCCATGACCGTCCTGGATGCATTTGGCAACGCACGTGTACGCCGCTGTGTGTCCCGGCGTCCCGCAAACAATGCGTGTTTACCGTAGACTCGCGGCAACCCCAACTCGTCGAGGTTTGGACGGGTGGTCACAGTGCAATTGAACGCGCAAGACGTCGTCGTGTCCGCGTCGGTGCAATGCTTTCAACTCGAATCCAGCGACGGCGATCCTGTCGGTCGAGTGTCTGGCATCGGTCAAAGACTCATCGTTTGGTCCATGTAGTCATGCGGCTCGCTTGGCATCGCCCACCGCGGACGTTATCACATTCTCGAGTTGCTGAAGCAGGTCCCACCACGCCCTGGTCGTCCTGACGGACAAGATCCTGCACCCACCTTGGATGCAATCCATCGTGTCGGCCATATCAAGGTGAATTCGTTCGTGGCTCCGTCTTGGGCGTCACGGCAGTGCGCAGGACGCGATGACGGCCGCGGGTGTGCCTCCCCGCACCATGGAGTCCATTCTCAAGGTCGCACACGCCGTGGCGATGCTGCTGCCATCGCCGCAAGCTACAGGGGCACCGGATGGCCGAGATGAAGATGCGTACGTTCGCCACGGCTCGCTTGACCATGTTTGCTTGGCTTTTGAGCTCACGGTCGACCGGGGCATAGGCTCCATCGCGCCGACGAAATTCTCGGTGTGCGAGCTGGAACATTGCACGACGCCATGAAAGCAAAGGAGCTCTCGATCGCGCAGGTGGGCCGCGTGCTGTACCGAACGGCGCTACGATACGTGTTGGCGGCGATCAACGGGGCGCTGGATCCATGCAGCGGCCGTCCGAGCACCAAGATCCTCGACATTGTCGACATGCCTGGCTTCGAGTCGCTTGCCCAGGCCAATGTCTTCGAGACGTTCTGCATCAACTACGCAGACGAGAAGCTTCGCCAGTTCTTTATCCAGGTGCTGGCCATCCGCCCTGGAACACTGCATGTCGGATGCGCCCCTGTAGTACATGTTCAAGCTCGAGCTACGCATATACGCGACGGAAGCGCTCGCGGCGGTGCCCCACTTGCCGTTCCAAGACAACCAGGTGCGATCGTGTCGACCGTGTGCACATTTGATTCACGCGGCGACGGATAGCACGTTGTCGAGTTGCTCGATGCAAAGGCGGGAGGCATCCTGCACATGCTGGAAACAACGTCGACGGGACTCGACCGCGATGGAGCGACGTTTGCCGAGGTATCGCGATGTGGACGACGGAAGAAGTCCCAATTGTGGTCGATCGCAGGCCGTCGCGAACCGGTATCACACCCACGCCAGCTTTCAAGCCGATGATGCGCGCCACTGCTTTGCTATCCACCACTCGACCGAGACCGTCATGTACACCGCGTCGGACTTTGTGCGTGTCAAAGCTGACGTGGATGCCGCCTTGATGCGACCGCTGCGGGCGTCGATGGACCCTGGGATCGCCGCGATGTTTGGCCACGTAGGTTCCAGTCATGCGTATTTGTCGTGCGACGACATATTGGGTCTAGAGCGCTGCCGCACCACCCCAGACGCCGTCGCCGCAAGTACACCAGTCGACGCTTCTCGTTTGCATGACACGCGCGTCGTAGCTGCAGTCGGGACGCAATGTGGAAATGGACCACCTGCTGCTCTCGCTGTGCAAGTCCGAGCCACACTTTATTCAGTGCATCAAGGTGGGTGGCGGCCATGTGCGGTCCACAACGAGCCGCCTCACACGCGTCTCGATGGCGTCGTTAGAGCAATGCGGCAATGCAGCCCTGCGTGTTCGACGATAGTGTCGTCCTGCAGCAACTCAAGCGACTAGGTATCGATCCTGACTGGTTTTGCCGATACTTGGTGAAAAACGCGCCGACGGTGGACAGATGTGACGAGCACGCTGCTGCTGCGCAAGCACGGATTCACCCACCGCGCGACATTCGCCGACTTTCTCGACCAGTACAAGTGCATTGAGGCGTACACAAGCCCGCGATTGATGGCGACGGTGCACCTCTCAAGCTCTTTTGGCATCGTCCGATGCGAGGGGCTGTGTAGGAGCGATCGTTGACACCGAAGCGGCGCTGCGACTTGTTTCTCAACCGACTGTGGGTCCATCCCGCCCTCGTTCACGTGCATGTAAGGGCAGCAACGTTGTTGGAAGTGGGGACGTCATGTCGTCGAGTAGAAGGCGGACGCGATGCAGCTCGGCCTGCGCTTTATCTTTTTCAAGCGCGACGCCATCGACGCCATCGACGCGATTCGCGCGCAGACACTGAAGGAGCTCGACACCCATGTCGGTCGCATCCAAGTACGTTGAGCTGCGAGCGACACGGACTCAGAGATGCCAGTCGGGATGGGCTGACTTGCCGCCGTAGAAACGATGGCACCGCGCAAGGACTCAAGCGAGGATGGCCAACCTGGCCGACCATGCTCGAATCATTCAACGACAGTGGACGCGCCATGTCAAGCATGTCGTCCATCGCAAGCAGTGCCGTGCGGCCACGGTGATTCAAACTGCGTTCCGTGGTTGGCGCATTCGACCGCAGGACGCGCGCTTATTTCGCCGCGACCGCACGCACCTTGAATCCTCCATTCGGCATCGTTTGCATGCGCGAAACGATGTAGTCTTGACGCGACGAGTGAGTCGACTCCAAGCAGTTGTCCGTCGCTATCTCGCCCGTCGCCGCGCGAGTCGGCAGGAAGGCATAGCAAGGGCCATTCAGGTAATAGAGCACCCCTCTCCCCTCGTACGCATCACCTTTACAAACGTGTGCTCAAATGGCAGCGTGGTGGGCTTGCGCTGCAGCTCCAGAGCCAGGTGGCAGCCGCGCGGCACGCGGCAGCTCAAAAATTACAATCCATCTTTCGAGGAGCCAAGATCCGCGCGGAACTCGGCACAGTGCTCCATATTCTTGCGCTGAAGCGATCGATTCGCTTGGAATTTGCCGCAGCCACGATGATACAAGCATGGGTGCGCACTCGTTCGTGCCAACGTCGATACAACGCCATCCTCCGAGCATCGTCTTTGCTACAGGTAGCCGTCTCCATGGACGCCCCAAGACAATCTGTTCATGACGGCACAGGCTTGGATGCGCCACATGCACGTTCGCATCCGAACCCGTCAAGCGGCGGCCGCGGCGGGAAGCATTCAAGCCGCCGCCAGGGGCTTCCTCGTGCGCCACGAGGTCCGATTCCTTGCTCGTCGTCATTGTTTCATTCCATGGCAACGAGATCGATCGATCGACGCCGTTGGCGACAGGTTTCCATGAGCTCATCTGGACGGGTGTAGGCATCGGAGGATGCGCTGCAGCACATCTTGGGAAATTTGGAGCAAGCCACCGCCGTCGAGATGGGGCTCGAGCTTGTCGAGATGGTCCAGCACAACCGCCGCGTCATAGATCTCCGCCCCCCACCTCGAGTTGTGGACGGAAGCACGTTGAGTCGCTGACACGTTTGATGCACAGGCGTCGCGGCACACGATTTTGGCCCTCCACACCAGGCCTGGCGACGCCAAGCGGCACCGCCACTCGACATGGAGCGCGCAATTTTCCGCCTTGCAGGTACTCGACGTCCTCCCGAGAATATGCTCGGTTCATCCAGCCCCGCGGCGGGAGCAGGACATGCTAGTGGAACGAGGTCGAACGCTGGCGGCATTTGACATTGGCGAGTCGCACGCCGCCGCCTTGACAGACCTCGGCCACGTATACACGTACGGCTGGAACGACAGGGGGCAGCTGGGCACGCGGACGGTCGACTCCAAGCCCCGGTTTCACCCAAAGGGAATTCCGCCGAGTTTTTTTCACGTACAGGCCGCGTCGAGTCGGCTGGCGCTCTCATGCGTGAGTAGAATGCCGTGATTGCCGCCATCGCGACGGGCGAAGACCATACCGTCGCGCTGACGGACGCCGGCATTGTGTACACGTGGGGCGGCAACCGGTTTGGCCAACTCGGTCTGGGTCATTTTCAAACGTGCCACGCGCCGCAGCGCGTCACAAACGCTGTGGGGGTGATGGGACCTCATCTCCGCAAAGCCATCGCGATCGCCACGGGTTCGTATCACTCGCTTGCCCTCGTCGAAACCGGGTCCATCATGGCGTGGGGCGCCACAACGCCGGTGCGGCGACGCCACTGACCACGTGTCGTTGAATTGCCACGCACCATGTCATCTGCGTAGGACGAGGCGATGTCGACGCAGACAGCTCTTCCAAAGCTCTTGAAAGCAGATCCGCCCGCCAAGTTTACGGCGCTTGCATGTGGGACGTCGTTCTCGGTAGCAGTTTGCGAAAGGTAGGCTCGGTCTGCATGGCTCTCTCGATAGCCACATCACGGACGGAACGGCGTAGCGGGAGGCTGTACTCGTGGGGCGACGACTGGGGTTCCGTGGGAGCGTTGGGGCTGGGGGACGCGGTCAGCCATCGACGCGTCCCTACTCGTATTCCCATCGGGGTCGTCGACGGCAGCGGCCCGCGCTCCACCTTGCCGACGTTTCGACTCGTGCGATGCGGCGCGTATCACGCGGCGGCCGTCACGTCCTGTGGCAGTCGGGTGTATGTGTGGGGTTGCAACTCGGTTGGCCAAGTACGACAAGTCCCTTTCGATCTCGTCGCGACCATGCCACGCATGATCGATGGCTAGTTGGGCGTCCGTGACAAGCGAAATCGGTCGAGCCCCGTGCGTTTGCGCGCCATGGAGTCCCTTGGCGGCGTGCTACAAGTGGAATTGGGGGCGAACAGCACGACTGTCGCGGTTGCGACGACGAAGTCCCGCCTTGCCGTGTACGCGTGGGGCGTTGTGGGCCATGTGTGCCCGTTTGTGAACGACACGTTCGACTCGCCCCCAACGGAGCAGCCGCGCCGGACAGCGGATGGCAGAATCGTCTTGATGGAAGGCCATACCGTGTCGAGCGATCCAACGGTGAACACGCTTCCTTCCTATCGCATGCCGTTTCAACGACGACCAGGTGTCGTGCGCATGGTCCACGCGGACAAGTGTGCATTGGACTACGTTCGCGCCCGGGAAAACGTATCGCACGAAGTCGAGAACGGACGGGGTGGCACCCATCGTCACGCCGACGCTCCTCGACAAGATGCGGTAAGTGATGCGATGGCGCTTGCCACTGGAAAGAGAAATATGGAGCGGGTTACCGCTATCTGGACAGGTCTGAGCTCGATGGAGTCGACGTGCAGTCCGCTAGTGCTAGCAGGACGGCTGTCACCGACGACAGAGTATGCGCATGATCCATGCTTTTCCCAGCTATGGCGGTACAAGCTAACGTAATTGTTGTAGGCGGTCGAGGATCGAGTCCCCGAGCCAACACCGGGTGGCAAGCTAGCCCATACACCGTCGCCGGTAAAACGTGCCGCGTCCCAAGCGAAGCGCCCATCAGCCGCACGGACAGGTGCCTCAAGGTGGTATCGGTTCTCTCCACTAACGCACAACGCAGCCGAGGATATAAAGCCCAGAAGCACACGCAACCCCCTCCCGCGGCCAAAGTACTTTTCCAAGGTCTAGATAGACCCCCCGATATACATGCCACAACATCCATGCAGCAGCATGCGTGAGCGTCCGCGCGGCGACTCGGATTCCTCCAGGGAGTTGCGAAACGTGCAAAAATAAATTGCCCAATCAAATCGACGGAAGGTCAATCCAACGACCAATCCGATCGCAGAACGGCACGAATGTATTTTTGGTATGACGGTGGCGGCAGCGGCCGAGTCCTTGTCGATCACTTCCGATTTCTCACGCCGCGATCGCCGTGCTGAGGTTGCTGCGCGATGAGCATGTCTACTGCAGCGCCACCAGCGTCCCCTTCAAAGACGTCGATTGCTGCGCGCATCAACAACGTGAAAACGATGGAGCTGCCCAAGGTGCTGCGGCTCATGCGGGTGTGCAACGTCGGGTGCTCGCTGCTCCAAGTCATTGCCGGCATCACGGGGCTCATTAGCATTGTCACGCTCAACGTGACGGGTGGCCTCGTGTCCGTGTACGTGATCACGTTTGGCCTGCTCTTCCTCTTGTTCGAGTGTCGGTTGAGCAGCATGGAGACACGCATCCGTCGCAACTTTGGCTTTTTGTACTCGTACAAGGGCCGCGCCGCGTTCATTTTCTTCATTGGATTCCTTGACTTTGGCATGAACACGACCCTTGGCACGGTCGCGGGAGTCTTCATGTGCTGCAACGCGTTGTTGAACCTGTTCATCATGTGCCAACATCCCGAGTTCAAGTCGGGGCACATCAGTGCCAGTGCCGACCCCACGTCGGGATATACCACGGGCAACCAAGAGGCCGCAGCGTACCTCAACGCGAACCCCCACGTGGCCATGCAAGCCGGCACGTTTGCGCTGTCGTCCGTGACGACGAAGACCTAGTACCGACATCCCGAGCTCATGCCAGGACGCAATACGTGTAGCTGGCGTACTTAGCGCCGCAGGATATATATATACCACTCATCCATCTTCACTAGCCGTGCCTCGCTGAGCATTCCACATCCGTCGCAGCAGCCGCTCGCGGCATTCCTCGCCTCCCGACACAATATCAATCCAGCATGTCCGTATACGGTGTCTCGTTATCCGGATACCCGCGGAAGCACTTCCCGAAGGCTGGTCGAATTGGCCGCTCGTTCCGGTCGGCCGATCTTGCCGCGCAAGGATGGAGCCGCCGCCTCAAGAAGATGCTGGTGAGAGCGAACCACTGCTCAAGTACGAACGTGTGGGGGGGCACTTCCATACGCTGCTGCGCGACGACGCACTGAGCTGCATTGCCGGCCACATGAACTTCATCTGTGTGGGAACGTTCTCGGGGCATGTGCTGTTGCTCGAGCTCAACGGACGGTACATCCGGCGCCTGCACCAGCACCACAAGCGCGTGCACGAGATCTGCATTGACGAATCGGGGCAGCACATCGTGTCATGCTCGGACGACGGCACGGTCGCAGTGTACGCGCTGCTGCCCATGTCGACGGAGCAGGACGCATCCCGCGTCGTGATCCCGACTTCCGGCGGGGAAGTCAACATTTACAACTTTTACAACGCAGTGTACTCGGCGCAGCTCGAGCACGGATACGCGACCAAGCGTGAGCGCAGCTTTGCGTGCGGCGGCATCTCGGGGCAGCTTGTCGTGAACAAGAAAGGGTGGATCATCGACAAGGAGAACACAATTCACGAGGGCGAGGGCCCTGTGCACTGCATCCGGTACCACGAAAACCTGCTCGCATGGGTCAACGACTGGGGCGTCAAGATATACAACATCGAGACGGACACGAGGGTGACGTACATCGAGCGGCCACAAAACTGTCCGCCGCTCGAGCTCTGCCGTGCGCACTTGGTGTGGCACACGCTGTCGTCGGGCGATTTGGTGCTGCTCGTGGGATGGGGTCACACGCTGCGTGTGGTGCGAATCAAGCCGGACCACGACGCGGATCGCAGCCAAGGCAAAGCGCAGCAGCCACCGGCGACCTTGTTTGGCGCTGCGCTGACGGCGGAAGTGATTTCGTTCATCACGTTTGACTTTTTCGTGGCGGGGGTCGCGCCGTGGGGAGATCACGCAGTGTGCATCTTGGCGTATCGCGCGCCGGGGTCGTCGGCGGGTCCGACGGAAGGCCCCCGGCAAGGCCAAAAAGAGTCTGGCGAAGGCGTTGTTGAGACGACGCCGTGTCCCGAGATGCACGTGTTGGACTGGCAAGGCAACCAGCTCGCCGTCGACATGCTCCAACTGCGGGGATTTGACAAGCTCCGCGCGTCCGACTACCACGTCGAGAGCCTTCACCAAGCCATCCACCACACCAGCCCGGTCCTGTATCTGTGCACACCAAAGGACGTGGTCGTATGCCGGGCCCGCGACATCGACGACCGCGTCGCGTATGCGTTGTCGAATCGGGCGTACGAGAAGGCGCTCGACATTGCGCTCACGGACGTGTACGCGCTCAAGCGGCATGCGCTGGACGAGCTGGTCGAGTATTACTTGGGCGAGCTCATTCGGAGCAAGCAGTTTGGCGCGGCCGCCGACGTGTGCCGGCAGCACCTGTCGCCGCACCTGTGGGAAAAGTACGTGTACGTGTTTGCGCAAAAGGGTCAGCTGTCGGCGATCGCCAAGTACATGCCGACATCCAACCCTCGGCTGCCGACGAGCCAGTACGAGATGGTGCTCCAACACTTTTTGGACACGGACCCGGCGCAATTGCTGTGCATCATTCGAAAGTGGCCGAAACCACGCATGACGGACCGCCCCGCGACAACGACCGGCGCACGTGTGTCGGCCGAGTATACCAAGACCGCGTCGGTCTTCGATCCACTGTACGACGCGGCCGCATGGATTGTCCAACTCGAGGTACTTCGGTCGTCCAACATGCGTCGAGGGATGGCAGGTGACAAGACGATGGGGGCGTGCGTAGACAGTCGTGCGCCGTCGCCGCGTTGCCGAGACCGACGTCGACCGCATGTCCATGGAGACGTCGTACGTGATGGAAGCGCTCGCGGAACTGTACACGGCGACCGACCAGTTTGACCATGCGCTGCGCATCTACTTGAGCCAGGTACGTCGTCGTCGGCGTCCGTGTGTGGGTGTCACTCGCGGCAGGGCTCGCTGTGCACCAACAAAGACCATGCGTTCAAGCTCATTGTCGAGCATAATCTGTGGGACGCGATTCGCAACAAGGTGCGAAGTGTGGATGACCGTTGGGACGGGCATCGATTTGTTGTAGGTGGTGAATTTGATGCACATCGATCGCGACGCGGCGCTGCGCATGCTCGTGCACCAAGTCCAATCGGACCAGCTCAACGTGCATGCGATCGTCGACCAGTTGGAGCACAAGCGAGATCTCCTCCACGAGTACGTCATGACGCGTGCTCGAAACTCGCGCGGACGGTGTCGGAAATGCGCGCAGGATGGACTCATGGCCGTGCGCTGGTGTAGGTACCTCCACAACCTGTTTGTGCACCGGTTCGCCGACTACAATGTCGAAGCGTATGCGTCATTGCACGAGCGCCAGGTCGTCGATTTGGCCACGTTCATCTCTCACGCGTGGTGGGTGGCAGATATCGCTGTACGCCGAGTTTGCGCCGTCGCTGTTGGTGCCATTCCTGCAAACGAGTGCATTTGTCCCGTTGGAGAAGGTGGTAGCGCTCTGTCGCCGTGCACGTGCACAGAATGAACGGCAAGCGGTCGTGGCGTAGGCGTATCAGTTTTGCAGCGAGCGGTCGCCGCCCCTGTGGGACGCGATGATTTTCATCTTGGGGCGCATGGGACACCAAAAGAAAGCGCTCGACTTCATCCTGACCCAGCTTCGGGACGTCCACCACGCGATTCAGTTTGTCCAGGTGCGTGCCGACCGGACGTGTCGTTCGACTTAAATGGCGGCGCCGCCATCGTAGGAACACGGCGACGACCTGTGGGAGTACTTGGTCGAGATCAGCCTCACGAACCGAGGGTACATGGAGCAGCTCCTCGAGTACGCGAGCGACCACCAAATCGACCCGATCAAGATCGTGCGCAAGGTATACATGGCGCCGTCGCGCGAAACATCTCGACGCTGACCTGCCGATAGATTCCACCCGACATGGAGATTGCTGGCCTCAAGGCCAAAGTCCAGCAGATCATTGCCAACTACAGAATCCAGGTGCGACCGATGATGGAACGAACAATCGAACGCAATGCACTCACGGCCGCATGGCAGCTGAGTCTGTGCCACGGCTGCACAAAAGCGTTCGAGGCCGACCGCGTCGATTTGCTCGCGCGGTTGGTGACCCACCGCCGGAAAGCGCGCCGCGTGAGTTCGCACGTGGCGTGCGGGATTTGCTTTGGCCCCATGAAGCCGATGGCGGTACGACGCCATGTTTCTTTCGTGGGGTCGGTGGATTCATGGGTGGCAGAACAAGGCATCGCACCACTTTTGCGTGTTCGAGTGCGGCCACGTGTATCACATGGCGTGCCTGGAAGAGAAGAGCATGCTGTGGAAGCAACAGCACGCGCCGGACGCGATCGAACTCGTGTGCTTTCAATGCGACAACTCCAAGCTGCGGGTTGGACGGCCCAGTGTGCCCGCTCTAGCCGCTCCAAAGGGCCTCACCGACCAGCAGCTCGAGCTTGCTCGGCAAACAATTGCGCAAGGCTAATAAAGATTACCACGACTTTTGCTACCTGGGTTCAACGGAGCCGCCGGCGGGAGAACGTTGGCAGATGACAGGATGGAGCTATAATGCAATGGAGTGGATATTATCGCGTTGTTTAGAACTTGACTTCCTTCAACCCCCACTTGATGAACATAAACACGGGAGTGGTTGCACCGTCCTTGTAGTACGAGTACGCCATGCCGGCTTCCGAGTCCATCGAGCGGAACATGTAGTATTGGAGATCGTCGTACATGCCAACCAGTGCCTTGACAATTTCTTGCGCGTCGCTTTTGAATTGGTCCAACGTTTCGTCGCTGGCGTTGGTCGCCTTCAAGTGCTTGATGATCTTGCGGAAGTACGACTTCAAGTACGTCTTGAGGTCGGCCTTTGAGTTGAAACCGGTTTCCGTGTAGCCAAACCCGACGGATTCGTCGATAATGTTGTTCACCGTTTCGACAGAGTCGTCGACGTCTTGGTCGCCACCGCCAAACGCGTCACCGCACCCAACATCCACGTTCAAGCCACCCTTGGTGACCGTCTTACTGGCCACTTCAATCATACCAGGGATCAAGTTGCCTTCCTTGTCCTTCGCTTCATACACGTTGTGCGAGTCCGACACAACTTCGTCTTCGGTGAAAATGTCTTGCCAGACCAACATGGTTCACAACGAGGAAATTTGAAAATGCCGACAACCGAACGAGTGGTGGGAAGGTATTCGGATAGTCCGGATAAAACCTCTGGGAGTTTGTATGATACTTCCAAATATGATC
>NW_008580177.1:117869-161984 GCF_000520115.1 Aphanomyces invadans | reverse complement strand
CACAGGAAACTGTGGTAAACTGCTGGAATCGAACAGGCATTCTCGACACTGAACTGTCGATTTTCGGCTAACACGTTGCTGCCATCCAGTTGTCATAATTGGTACCTGTATATTTTGGTTTCCTTTGAAACTTGTTTCAAGTCGACCGTTTCAAAGTCGGGCGGAAATCAGTATGTCGGGACGGTTGGCAGGGAAACTTGATTTCACTATACTTCGTCTGGATTTGGTCGCCAACGAAATGACCTCTCAGAATTGATTCGAACTTGGCCAACAGGATGGACGAGTCGACTGGACAAACGAGACAGCGAGAGTTCGCGCCGTCGACATCGATTACTTGGCACTTCCTATGCGTCCCTGCTTCAGTGCGCGGATGCTGTACGCCATCGAGCCCTCTTTCGACCTTCCGTGAAAGGCGCGCGGTAGACGGGACCAACCGCCCAAGCATGGCAACAGACCCTAAAATATTCAAACCCGATTTATTGTGCGTTGTAGTGGAGCAGCGTTGTCGTCACTTGGCAGGAATTTTGCGGTTCGACGTCGATGATGTCCCATGGCGCACTCTTCTGTAGTACTGGTCCAGCGTCTTGATTGGAACAGCGGTTCGGCGCGCGCAGCTCTTGGCGAGTTGGAGCTGTCGTCTCGTTCGGCCTTGGTTTCTCCTCGACGTCATGTGGCTGTCAATCCACTCGATTACTTTGTCGTGGCCTTGCTGAACGATTTGAAAGCCTGCTCGAAACATTGGATCGATCTCAATGTCTTCCGCACGCGTGGCGCTCGGACAAGGAGTTGTTTTACGGTAAAAGTACACCGCATGGCCTTCGCTGGACCCTGCCATCGACGTCGGCAGGCGCCCGATCTCTTCCACGTGGAACCCGTACTGCTCGATGACTTTTCGGGGGCCGTGAAAGCTCACAAAATAGCGCGATTCTTGACTCTCATTGAAGCATTCGGCAATGTGCCCCATCGCGGCAGGAGGAAACCCCACATCGAAACTGTACACATGCGAGAACGGATCGAGAGATGTGGCGTCTGTGATGTCGCCCTGGGTGAAGATAACAGGGCGCACCTTCTTGGCCACGGTAGACGACAGCACGCTGCGAAGATTGTGGAGGCTGAGTTCCCACCGCTGGTCCTCGAGTTCTACGCCGTACGAAATGGCGACGCCAGGCGAGACCGCCGCATGAAAGTTCGGTTTGCCCAGCCCACTTCCAATATCAAGAAACACGGACTGGTCAGTCAACTCGCAATGCTCCATCATGTACTCGAGAATCTTGGCCATGGAATTCTTGGTGATCTCGCCATAAATCGCACCCCCCGCGCCATTGCCACCCAGGGCACCCGTTTGCTTGTGAATGATTTGGTAGACCGAGGTCACGTCATGTTGCACAAAGGTCAGGTCGATCTCCTTCGAACGTTCCTCGCTCAAGGGTTTGGCGGTAGAAGGCAGCATGTCAGCAGCTTTCGCACGCTTTCTTGCCGACGACGGCCTGGTGGAGTTGAGGGAGCGCTTCCTGGGGCCAACTGGTGATGTCGACGTTTTCGGTACCGGGGTGGCCGTGGTCTTGACACGAAGCGAGGCGGCTGAGTTCAGAACCTGATCGATCAACGACCGCCGCCGCAAAGCGGGGCTGGCACTGCTCGAGTTACTTGCCGTCATGTTGTCCCAGCCGCCGGCGCGATCGCAGGGCCGTTCTGCCAATAATTCACTTGTCAGAGTTCCCTCCAAAATTGGATTTACAAAAAGGGTATGGGTATTTATCCGGATCGTTAGTAAGGGGCTTACTAGTACCTACTAGTTCGTGATATGATGCAGATTTTGATATTATTTTGAAGGTTTTATACAAAGATCAAGATAATTGAAAGTCTTTTGTGTTGGTGACGTGTCTCCCAACCGAAGTCATCGCACCCGGTTCTTTCATTCTACGTTTCAACCACATTTGACGATGGTGCGTCCGTCAGTCCCCGCGAGTCGACTTCCGTGCGAGTCATGATGGACTTATGCCTGCGTGATGTAATAGGCAGCCGCTGCACCAAGCCAAGGAACTTCCGCCCCGCCTTCGGGAAGCGCTGCCGGCCTTCGCAAGTAAGTGCCAATGCAGTGTCCAAGCGAGGACTTTGCACGTCCTCACGTTTACCCCAACTGCTATAGTCGAAAACCTGCTGCCAAGAGTGTGAACAACGGCCGTGGCATGGGAGGAAGTTCTGCTGGTGTCCTCCGCTTCTACACGGATGATGCCCCTGGTCTCCGAGTCGGACCTACCACCGTGCTCGTCGGAGCTTTGCTGTTTGTCGGGTTTGTCGTGCTCCTCCATGTGTGGGGCAAGTTCCGTGGTTAGATATCTTGTATAAATAACGAAAGACAGCACCTAGATTCCATTGAATCGTCTCGATCGTCTGCGCATGCAGTGTTCAGCTGCAAAGATAGACCCCCTTGTCTCGGTGGTGCGGGCCTATATACATGCCTCCTCCATGCACGGGAACCCGTGGCAAGGCGAAACGAATGCTATAGTTCAGAGCAAGTGCCTTGTTTCCACGAGCATGCTCACCCATGGCGATCGCACCTGTTCCATCGATCCAACCTTCCTGGCCGCGGGAAGGCGCCATGAGCGAAGGATGTCTTTACGATAGCCATGTCGCCCATGGTTCCATCTGCTGCAGACGATCAACTCTATCAGCGGCGACATGATTGGTTGAAAGTTTCGAATATTGGCCAATGACTTCATCGCTTCTTGGTAGACCTTAATTTCTTGATACCACCGAAAGCAAGATGGTGAGGGCGGCGGCGCTGCGTCTGCTCCTCCTTCCGACGACCTCACACTGCGTTCATTAGGCTGCCGACAGATACAACATCAACAGACAATGGGAGCACTTACAGGCCAAATATGTCGGAACTGGCCATGCTGACACGAGCAAATTGTACGTGCCTACCCACCTCGACGTATAGCGATCTGTCGAGAACCCTTCCCGAGCATGATGTTGCTGACGTCGGTGACATAGCGAGTGGGCAGTGAACCAACATCGCGACACATTAGCTTCCCACATTGGGCACAACGACATGTTGTCGTACTTTGCGGTCGCCGAGAACGAATCGGTGGGTCGCTTGCGCTTCAACATGCTCGAGGTTCGCTCTATGAAATCGCTGCCGACATGTTTTGAATTTCTCTTACGTCGTTAGAAAATGATTCAGCCATGCGGGCCCCCGCCCAAGAAGCAGGAGGAATAGCACCGTTGCTTGCCTTAGCAGTGTCAGCTTGTGGTGTGGTTATCGCGTTTTCACGTCTGCATTCGACTCGGCTATTCCTGGGCCCTTGGGGCCATCCCATCGACTTGGTTCTGTTATTCCAATACTGACGCTTCCACCAAATTCGTCTGGGTATTACGTTGTGGATGTGAACGGCACGTAGGTGCAGTCGACGGTGGTGTTCGAGGGCAGGGACTGGAAGCTCGACACCGACGACCGCACCGTCACTTGATCGTCTTCGAGCATCCGCTGTTGATGGACAACAATTTGGTGCAGTTTCTTGAGGAGATGGCATTTTTCATGGAGCAGCGTCTCTGTGGAGAGCCGCGAGGTGTTCTAGGATGCGTCATGTCAAAAACAAAACGTAATGGTGCTGCTGCTTGGGGACCTCGTGGATTTTGTCTGCCGTTAGCAAACCTTTGGGCGTGTGGGGCTTTCGTTTCGGGGCGCTCTCGAGCTTCTGTGCCACATATGCGCGAAAAGCCTACCAAGATAGCCTCTCGCGTCAGCAGGAGCGGGCGGCTGAAGGAGAGCTGTACCTCGTCTTGGGCGGGAGTGGAGGCCCTCTCGCGAGAAGTCAGTGTGCTGGCAGGCAACGGTTTCAGTCGAGCACGCTGTGGAAGGGCCCTCTCTGTGCATGGATGTTAGAAGTGGAGCCAACTCGCGCAAAGGCGGTGGGGACCAGAGACAACCTTGCTTGATGGGACAGTGGGAAGTTGGCACCCTTTCATGAGAACCAGCTTGGTTGGTGTCTCCACGGAGGGACGACGAGCGCATCTTTTTTGTGGAACTCAACTTGGACGAGTCGGCGGTCATGGGATTGCTTATGCATGATGCTGACGCTCGGACTTTAATCCGCAGCGCAGCGTCGTGGTCGTGTTTCACGAGCTCAAACAGCTTCCGCTCGCGATCCCGCTCGACGTTAAAGTACATTTCCAGTCGCTTCTTTTGACTGGGGTTGGATGCAGCCATCAGCCGCGCCAGGCGGCGGTCTTCCTTCTTCAGACTGTCCTCGAGAAGCTTCGGCAGACCATATGAGCTCTGCGCCGACCGTCCATCTGCCGCGCCCCACGTACCTGCACAAGATGCTGATTATTCGACGCTTTGGTATGCTTCCACGAGTCTGTACGACTCGTTTGAGGCTGCTCGGGCATGGCATGCGTACTAAAATGCTCTCGGTGCCATCAGCTCTGACTCGACCACGGGGGTTTCGCCACCCATCGATGTGCCTTTCTTGTATTTTTAGCGAGCATTCAGTCCCATTCCACCGTGATTTTGTGAGTTGACTTCAACGACAAACGGTCATGACCGATGATAGCGACGCAAAAGGGATGATTGCCCAGGAAGAGCGCGAGTTGAGGAGGGTGTTTGAGCATCTGGCGGGGTTCCGCCATAAGAAGAAGCTCAGCCACCTCGTCACTACCCTCAAGGAGCGCAAGGGCCAGCTCGAATTTAGCAACTCCAACTTTAGCAGCAACAGCGCGCCCATCTTTGACGCGGCGGGCAAGAAGATGAACCAGGCCGAGATCGTGCTGGAGCTCCAGGAAGTCGAGGCAAACATTGAAGCTAGCCAAGCCGAGCTCCAGTCACTCAGTTCAAACCAAACGTTGGGGACGACAGCATCTGTCGCAAAGGTCATCAAGAGCGAGGACTTGTTCGATGCAATCAAGGCGCTCGGGAAAGTTTGCACGAAGAAGGAGATCAGCGACATGATCTGGGAAGCGGACGAGAACCTTGACAACGCGGTCGACTGGGACGAGCTCCGTGGGATGTTCAACAGGAACCTCCTCGACAAGACCGAGCTCGAGCCAGTAAATCTCTTCAACGTCGTGCAGTTTATGACGTACGACAAGAAGATGTGTGGCACCATCACGGCCGACGACACGATGGCGATTCTGTTTGCTCGGTATGGGCAGTCCCAGCTCGAGACCAAGATGAAGACGCTGTTTGGCGACAGCGACGAACTCAGCTTTGTGAATTATCTTGACCGCGTAAGCAAGCAGCGCAAGCCGAGCAGTTCAAAGCACTGACTTGGATGCGACTTGCCTGTCAACAACCACCTCACGACGCTACCACCGCCGACGCTACCGGATTCAACGTGTCGAAGAGCCTGTGTGCGTATGGGATGTAGAAGGCGCAGGAAAACGAGAAGAGGGTCGACTGTGATTAACGCGATGTTTGCACGGAGTCGTAGCGAGGCGTGTCTTCGCGACGTGTGGCTCGGAGCGGCCGGTGGATGCATTTTTCGTTAAGTTCGTGACGTTTCATATCCGGACAACGTTTGTTGCCGGATAAGGTATTCCCAGGACACGACGAACGAAATGGCTGGGTACGACGAGCTCATTCGCCGCTTGGGTGAGACCCCGCTGGATGAGCGGTCTGCGCTGACGAAAGTCGAGAACGTGGATCAAGTAGTCCGTAGCAGTGTTCCTGAAGACGCGACAGCCATCCTTGAAGAGGCTGTTGAGAAGACGTTGCGGTGTGCGGATCTCCTGGACAAAGCCATTCGACTCGCCAACAAGATCAACCATAGCAGCGCGCACGACGACACGGACGGTGACGCGTATGCTTCTGCCGTGCAGGAACTCATTGCAGCGAGTGAGAGCGTCGACGCTGTGGCGCAGAAATCGCAGTTGTTTCACGACGCGGCCAAGGCAAGCCGCGCGCTGTTGACCCATGCCGATTCCAACGTGGTTGAGTCGAAAGACGACGCGTTCCATGACTTGTACTTGGAAGAGTTTGCGACTGTGTTTGGCGATGAATTGGACCGGTTCCGCCAAGATGACACGTTTGAGGCCAAGGACGTGAGTTACTTGATCTCGTGCATAAAGGGCGGCGCCGATGTGTTCTCACCGCTAGAGAAAGCCCTTTTTGTCGCGTCTGCCACGACCTAATGTACATCTGTATTCGATTCACTCGCGTTAAACTTTAGCTCCCCCCTCACGATGTCACGACCATGCGCAGCAGCTTGAGGACTTTGTCTTCGTTCTTGGCGATCGTGGCCTTGAGCGTGTTGATCTTGTGCACTTGCTCCTTGATCTGTTCCTCGACTTCGACCAGTTGCGCCGTCAGCGGCTGCAGCGCCTCGTCGGACTTTTTCTTCTCTTCTTCGAGGACGTCGCATTTCTTCTCGTACTCTTTCTTCCACACGTCGAGTTCCCGCGCCATCGCCTCCATGTCTTCGTACACGTACTCGATGCACTTGCCGACAGGGTTGGTCGCTTGGCAAATCTTTTGAATCGACAGACGCAAGTCGTTGATCTCGGCCGCCGTCGACGTCCCGCCCTTGATCTTTTCCTTGAACGATTTTCGCCGCTTGCCGAGGCGAATGCCGCTGTCGCCGCCGCCGTCTCCTTTGGCATCGTTGTCCTCTTTCAACTTGCGATTCGCTTCCTCGTCAGCGTTCTGGTCCTTGAGGATGTCGCGGATCAATTTGCCATGCGTGTCGTCGTTCTGGAGCATCGTCTCGCGGTGATTGTTGCCTTTGTCCGCCGCTTCCAGCGCTTCGTCGTCGCTATCGGCGTTGTCGCCGTCCTTCATGATGCCCACCGTCGGCGTGACTTTGTCATCGCGCACCAAACGCCCCACCTGCCATCAATTGCATGCATGAGCGGTGCCCGCAGACATTGCTAAGGTTCGCGACGGGCTTATATCCCGTACCTCTTTGACGTTCTCCTTGAGCTTTGGCGGGCGTCGTCGGGCAGTGGTGGGGCGCGCCGTGCGGTTTGCAGTCCCTGGCTTCGTCGACGGGTCTTCGTCATGTCCAGCAGATTTGGCATCGCTCGCCAAGTCACCGTCGTCATCTTGGGCCGTCACCGCCATCGCTTTCATAGGTCCAGACTCGGCCTTTGCTTGCTGCTTGGCCTCCGATTTAGATTGAGCTGGAGGTGCCGCGGGCTCTTCTTGCGGCGGCGCTGCAACGGACGGTCGCTTGGATTTGGCCTCTGCGGACGGCGCGCGTGGCGCGGTATCCCCGGCGAGGACGCGCTGCACGGCTGCCGACGAATTGCCCCTACAAATCAAGGGCAATCGCACGAGTCGTCATCCGTTCTGAGCTGTGCACGTCACGACGTACGCTTTTGCGGCAAGGACAAGCAATTGCAAAAACTTGTTGGTATCCTCAGGCTCGAGGCCCGCGACGATCTTTGCCGGCTTGGCCTCAACTTCCACGTTGAGCTGGCATCCGACGCAATGCAAAATTTTCTGGAGGTAGTCGATCTTGGGCTGCTTCTCCTTAATCGCGTTCGAATCGAGCTCGTCGCCAGCGTACAAGCCATCGGCGAACCCTGTCACCCGCGTCACTTCCGAGATCACGTCGTGGAGGAACCGGAACGGGGGCTTGCCCAGCAACTTTGCTGACATTTTTGGCTTGGAGATGATCGATTCCACCATCTCTTTCGTGCGCTCGACATCTCCATTGCATTCCCGCACCTGATGAGCATTTTCAGTACCTATGAGGTCGTGGAGTTTGCCGAATATGGACGTACCTGGGCGCCAAATTCACCACCTGCATCGTTGTTGTCGTTCCGTGTGGCCTTGCTGTTGCTGCTTGGGCGACTCGTGCTCTCGGCAGATGATGGCTTTGGCTCACTGGATACCGCTTGCGCTGCCGCCGCGGTCGCCTCCTTCTCCCGCTCCTCTTTGGCCCTTCGAGCCTTTTCCTATCAACCATGACGAGATGGCTGCCTTGTTGAATGTCAAGCCAGCGAGCGACTTACCCTCGCAGCTCGCTCCTCAGCCTTCGCTTTTTCCTCGGCTTCTTTGACTTCGTCACGTGCAGGTGGTGCCGCTTCTTTGGCGGCCGGCGCGTCTTCGCTGGGGGGCTTCGCTTCAGCTCCACCGCTGCCGGATCCAGCCAACGTCTCTGGGAGCGGTGGAAACGCCGCGAGTGCTTTTTGGACGGCGCCGTTCCAGTCCAAGGACGTGTTCGAAGCAGCGAGGGCGAGCTCGGTGAGGAAAATGTTGGTGTTCTCGGGCTCCAACCCCGCCACGATCTTGGCGGACCGAACGTCGATCTCTTTCCCGTGGCATTGCCCCGTGCAGTAGACCATCTTGTCGAGGAACTGAAGTTTTTGGTGCTTTTCCTTGACGTTGGCCGAGTCGAGCTCGTAGTCGGTGTACAAACCCTTGGCAAACCCCGTCGACGCCATCAAGGCCGAGAAGATGTCATGGAGGAAGCGAAATGGAGGTTTCTGCAGGAGCTTCTCCGCAAGCTTGGGCTTGGCAATGAGCGGCTGCAGTGTCTCCTGCGTCTTCGTGATGAGCTCGTTCAGGTCGCCCATCGTGGTGGTGGGCAGCCGACGTTGTTCTTGGTATCCAAACGGACAGCTTGCGTGAAAGGTCACGCTAAGAAGGCTCTGTTATCCGGCCACTTGGCACATTGTATCCGGATTTCGGTCCTGATCGAATTGAATCGGTGGTAATCTGAAGCAGAGATACGACATGAACGAGTACGTTAAGGTGGCGGGTGGCCTCGCGCGCTTTGGCAGTTTGGTCTTCTGCATGCAGCAGTTGGGCGACGTTGTCCTGTGTGTGGGACCGAGCATGCTCCCAACGTTGAATGAGCACGGAGACGTCGTGCTGCTCGACAAACTGACCCCTCGGTTTTCCAAGCTACAGAATGGCGACGTCATAATTGCCAAGTCGCCGACGAACTTTCGACAGACCGTATGCAAGCGCATCATTGCGTCGGAAGGAGAGACCGTTGGACTCAAGCATCGCTACCACCCCACCAAGATCGAGTTGAAGCAGGTCCCGAAGGGCCACGTCTGGCTCGAAGGCGACAACAAGCACGACTCGCACGACTCGCGGTACTATGGCCCGGTGCCGTATGCAATGATTCAAGGCCGAGTGCTGTGTAGAGTAAGCCATCCGTCCTTCAAAGCTCACGTTGAGCGAACTCATGAACCAGTAGGTCTGGCCGTTGGCACAAATCGGGCGCCTCGACTCGGTGGAGTTGCCCGCCGCAGCAACAGCTACGACCGACCACAGAGCTGCTGTGTGACGATCCCCATAAGTTAGAACGACATCAGCGTCACACTGTTCCCGTCAGACCCGCGCTGAATACAACACATTTTTGCCATTCTCATGCTCATGTCGCTGCTACTTCTTCTGCCATGATATCGTTTGGCAACCGACGTCTGGCGGAAGAACCGTCAACGACAGGTTCGCCTCGCAGACGATGTGCACCAGTATGAGCGTGAGCTTTGACGCACGTGGATAGGATTTTGCAAGATAGCCTATCCTTGTGAGGCATCGACGCGCTCAACAAAGCTGCCGAGTCGAGCGCCACCAAGTGCCTACGGTTGAAGCCGCAGTGGGAAGTGTGCTATCAAGAGCAAACCATGTTGGGTGTGGCCTTGGACGAACAAAGTGTGTTCGAGGACAGAGATTGCACTTGCGATGGAAAACTCGACGGCGGAAAAGAGCTACCTCGGGAAGAAGGAGCTGAAGGACGTGACCAAGTGCGAGTGCGCAATTGGTTCAGCATGTCTGAGGTGGCTCGAACTGGGCCTGACCTGCCTCGAACGCTCTTCCTTCTTTCCTCCTGCACACCCCAGCAGGATCGGCATCTGAGGTTCCAGGCTGCATGAAGGTCCTTGTCCATCACTCAAATCGTGGTGCAGGAACATCCACTCTCCGCATGTTCGCCATGAAGAATCATGTGGCCATCATCACATTATGCCTCAGATTGCAAACGTGGCGCCGGATAATCCGGATACGATCGAATGAATTGATGTGTGGAATAAAATCGGCAAACACGAAATCGCAGCGTCCGCAACATGACGTCGAGCGCCGCCGCCAAGAAGGGCCAACCGACGTGGTACATGCCACAACCCATGCAATCCCTCATGGAGTATTGGGATCGGCATTATCCCCTCAAGTTGTACAACAGTATGACGCGCACGAAAACCACGTTTGTCCCGATGCAGAACAAGCGCGTGTTGTGGTACATGTGCGGCCCCACGGTCTACGACATCACGCACTTGGGCCACGGACGCACGTACACGTGCTTTGACTACGTTCGTCGCATCCTGGAAGACTACTTTGGGTATCAAGTCGAGCTCGTGATGAACATCACGGATGTCGACGACAAGATCATTGTGCGCGCCGCCGAGAACGGGTGGACCGAAGCGCACCCAGGTCAATCTTTGCCGGCTTCCAAGGACGAAGCCGCCAAGACCGTCTTAGCGTGGGCGTCCGAGCAGACCGCGGAAAGCAACATGCAACGCACGAGCGATCTTTCCAAGTACTTTGAGAAGACGTTCATGGACGACATGGCTGCGCTTAACATCAAGCCGCCAACCGTGTTGACGCGCGTCAGCGAGTACATGCCCGAGATCGTCGAGTTCGTCCAAGGCATCATTGCCAATGGCTACGCGTACGAGAGCAACGGGTCGGTCTACTTTGACACGGTTGCGTTCGCGAAAGCCAAAGGCAAGAACTACGGCAAGCTCGTGCCGGAGAACGTTGGGCAGTCCGAGTTGCTGGCCGAAGGAGAAGGTACTGCACATCCTTTCACTAGCTTCCATGACTACTACGACGCATCTCTCCCGTGTTGAACATGCTAGGATCGTTGTCTGTCGGTGCGTCGGACAAGCGCAATGGAAATGACTTTGCTTTGTGGAAAAAGTCCAAGCGCGGCGAACCGTTCTGGATGAGTCCATGGGGTGAAGGCCGGCCTGGGTGAGTCGCCATATCAAGTTGGATTGTGTGGTGCTGGTCGGGCTCATGGAGACGCGCTTAGGTGGCACATTGAGTGCTCCGCGATGGCGAGCGATGCGCTCAAACACTTGGAAGGCGGACGCATCGACATCCACACGGGCGGCGTCGACCTGCGCTTTCCGCACCACGACAACGAGATTGCTCAGTCGGAAGCGTACTTTGACTTTGAGCAATGGATCAATTACTTTATCCACACGGGCCACTTGAACATCGAGGGGCTCAAGATGTCGAAATCGCTCAAGAACTTTGTCAAGATCAACCAGGCGCTCGTGCACAACACGCCGCGGCAGCTGCGCTTCCTCTTCCTCCTGCACAAGTACAACGTCCCGATGGACTACAACGACAACACGATGGACGAAGCGGTCGGCGTCGACGCGTTCTTTAGCAAGTTCTTCCAGAACGTCAAGGCGACTTTGCGCGAGACAGGCATCGAACAGTCCCAAAAGTGGACGGCCGCCGAGAAGGCCCTGGGCAAAGCCGTCTTGGACACGAAGGAGAAGGTGCATCAAGCGCTCGCCGACGACCTTGACACCCCGCTCGCGCTCCGACTGCTGCAGGAACTGGCGAAAGATGTCAACCGGTATGTGGCGTCGTCGCCGTCGCCGGTCTCGATGGCGATCCGATCAGCCGCCGAGTACATCACGTGCATGCTCCGCATCTTTGGGCTTATCCCCAACAGCTCCGGTGACATTGGGTTCCCTCTGGAAGGCGCGGCAGGTGGCCAAGAAGAGACGCTCGCGCCTGTCCTGGACATCTTCACCGAGTTCCGCGACGAGGTCCGCGCTGTGCTGTTCAACTCGGACCCGTCGGTGGACCTGAAGAAGACGCTCATGGCCCTCTGCGACAGCGTCCGCGATTCGAAGCTTCCCCACGCCGGCGTCCGTCTCGAAGACCGTTCGGGTGGCAAGTCGGTGTGGAAGCTCGCCGACAAGGACGAACTCCTTGCGGAAATCAAGGCCAAGGAGGATGAAAAGGCGGCCAAGGAAGCCGCCAAGCTCCAACGCGCTGCGGACGAACTCAAGAAGCAGGCGGAAGAGCGTGAACGCGCACAGATCCACCCGACGGACTTGTTCAAGTCGTCGCCAGAGTACTCGGCGTTCAACGAACAAGGCTTGCCGACGTTGCTTGCGTCCGGCGAACCCGTCGCCAAGAGCCTGCTCAAGAAGCTTGCCAAGGAGCAAGACAAGCACCAAAAGCTGTACGACAAGTACCACATGGAGTAGATGTTGGAATTGATGTCCGCAGTGCATGAAGCGAATGCGTGCTCCCTGCCGCAATTTTGTCCCAGCGCCCGCACACCCTTCCTCTCGCGTGGTTGCGACCCCGCCGCGGCGGTCTTGGGAAAACCTGTGAAACTTGAATTCGTCACGCTTCCACTGTGAGAGGTTTGAAATCGACCAATCCCCGCCCTCGTTGTTGGTTGGCTGGGGCGGGGGAGGCGCTGTGATTGGTCAAAATTGCAGCATATTCGTCGCCGAGTGTTTGGCTGGTTCTCGTGTCGCGGCGGCGTTGGGGGTGGGAACGCTCATTTTCATTGTCCCTTGAAAAACATCCTCCGAGATGCCGAAGATCAGTCGTCACCGAAACTACCGTAAGACCTACCGCACGCCGTCCCGCGCGTTCGAGAAGGAGCGTCTCGACCAAGAGATGAAGCTCTTGGGCGAGTACGGTCTTCGCTGCAAGCGCGAAATCTGGCGTGTCCAGTACACGTTGGCCAAGCTTCGCAAGGCCGCGCGTCAGCTGTTGACGTTGGACCCGAAGGACCCGAAGCGCTTGTTTGAAGGGCCGGCTCTCATGCGCCGCTTGAAGCGATACGGATTGTTGGCGGAAGACGAGAACGAATTGGATTTTGTCTTGCAAATGAACACGCAAAAGTTGTTGGAGCGCCGCCTGCAAACCAAGGTGTTCAAGCAAGGTCTTGCCAAGAGCATCCACCACGCCCGCACCTTGATTAAGCAACGCCACATCCGTGTCGGCCGTCAATTGGTCGATGTGCCGTCGTTCATGGTCCGCCTCGACTCGGAAAAGCACATTGACTTCTCCGTCACGTCGCCTTACGGACAAGGCCGCCCCGTACGCCGCACAACTCTGTCGTGTCCATATAGCTAATCTCGATGTGTGTTTGTAGGGCCGTGTCGCCCGCAAGCGCGCTGCGCAACGCGCTGCTGCCGCCAACGGTGGTGCCGAAGAAGAGGATGACGAATAAACGCGTCACTCCTGTGGGTTTACGCCAGGACGATGACGAAGTTGCAAGACTGGTTTTTGTAGAGGGCACATGATGAAGCAAAAGACTCGCTACAGCTATTGAATAATACACGGCAGTCCTTTATGTTGGATGCCAGTTCGGGACAAATGTCGACCACAAGCGCGTGGGGGTGCCTTCGAAAGGCCACGATAATCTCGACCTGCATGCTCTACCGACATCGTAGCGTAAATAATCTGGCGTATAGCTTGCCCTTCATGTACGAGGGCGTGAAAAGTCGGATGGTCTCTGTGAGGAAGGGTCCCCGGCACTCCCCGTGACACCGTTTGCTCAATGCGATGGGATTGACGCATGAACCTTGTGGGGAATCGAGTGTTTGAGCGGTGGACACAGACTGCTACGGAACGCGAGATTGAGTGGCGGGAGCGCGGCAGTCTTAACGGCACCTGGCGCAGCATCCAAGGCTACGATTACTTAATGGGGTGGTCGGGGTTGCTCAGGTTATACGCAAGCCAATACCACGTGCCATAGTCGACGTAGACTTCATCGCCCGTGGAAATGATGCGTGTCGCGCGAACGAGTGCGTGCTTGCGGTCGGGTACCTTGTCGAACTTGACGTTGTGCACACCTCGACTTCTGCAATCGTTGACGTATCGTGCTTTCACGTCAAAGCGCTCCCTCGCGTCAATGTAAACTCCACCTCCGAGGCGCATCAAGTACGACTTGTCTGGGACTTTCAATGCATCAGCGGTCGGCAAGACGTGCCCCGTGTACACGCAGACGATATCGCCCTCGTAGAACGTCTTGGTGGCAAACAATCCCAGTCCCGCATTCGGTAGCAAGGACGCTTTCACGACCAAACCGTCGTCGCTTGTCACGGCATGGTAACGTTCCCTGCAGTCCAGCTGATGAAGCAGCGCGTAGTACTCGAGCGCGGTGGCCATCGCGGATGCGGTGCCGCCATCAACATCCGGAATTTTATCCGGAAAACAGCGACATGGCACGGAGGAATCGGAATTGTTTAGTGTTGGCTAGTTCCGTGCTCCTGCAAGAGCTTGACGACCATGGCCTCGCTCTGCGCGGCCGTGAGGCCTTCGGAATTCAGGATCGCGTTCGCGATGAGAATCGTATCTTGGTTCGACTTGGAGTTGAGCCACACGACACCGTTCATGCCGACGGCTAATTCAAACGGGATAGCACGCCCCAGTGCTTCCAGCACAATACAATCATCTTGAATCAAGCTAGAGACAGCCAACCGTCCGCGTGAGGCGCTCGCGACTCCATGGCCTTATGTCGTGAAGGTAGATTCCTACGTTTTTGCCAGGCCGATGGACGTCTTCAGCACGTAGCCGCCCACGAGCTCGCCGTAGATGGCCAAGCCAGTCATCCAATCCTTCTTGGCCAAATGGGAAGGCGCTACACGGGTTCGAGTTGCACGAGATGGAATGGCGGAGACAGTTTGTACCTTCGCAAGTCACGCACGCATCTAGGTCCTTTGTAGCTCGCACGACTCTGCAGTACACCAGTGTGCCTGGCTGCAGGTTGGGACGGTTGCGCTTGCTGGCGCCGTCAAAAGCAAGCATGCCGAGCGTGGCATACGACCTGCATAATTTCTCGGTCAGAGAAATGACACGTCCTTCCGACACCGAGTTGAAAATAACGTACGAGCTGCCAATGTCGACTCGGTAAAACTCCGCATTCCGGTCGACGATCATGCCGACGACACCATCTTCCAATGCAGGCTTGTACTATCGTCAACCAAAGTCATGTGTGATGGTTGCATGCACGGACACGTACGCGCTTGTGGTTGAAGTCGAGCCAGTATCGATTCGGCGGCCGATAGCGTAACACGCCGGCATTGGTGCTTACGACCCGGTTGTCGCAGGTCGCGACGAGACCCGCGCCAAGGCGCAGTTTCTGCGTGACGTTGGTGATGTGCTGGGTAATGTCATCGCCAGGAAGGCATGTACGAGGCTTGAATGCCAGATCGATACTCTTCTCCGCCGCGAGGAGGAACTCTTCGGCCATGGCGCTCGGGTGCGGATGTGGTTGGTGGAGGCATATCCGGAAATGTCCCGGATTATCCGGATGCACTGATTGGGCAGGAGCGCAGCATTTGAAGAAGGACGACGGAGGAAGCGCCGGAGAATGAAGCCAATCTTCGGGAAGATCGTGAGCGACAAGATGCAGAAGAGTGTCCTGGTGGCCGTCACACGCATTGTGAAGGACCCAACGTACGGCAAGTACTACAAGAAGACAAAGAAGTTTATGGCGCATGACGAAGAGAACGCGTGCAACATTGGCGACATGGTTCGCATCAGCCAGACGCGTCCGTTGAGCAAGCGAAAGCGCTGGAATGTCGAAGAGATCCTGAAGAAGGCTGAAATTTAATGCATCCCGATTCATGGTCGTAGGTGTGCGTCACATGTAGTCGCCCAGGCGCACGAATTCAACGTGCCCTTTCATGCACATGACCAGGGGACGATCGACATAGGGATGTAGTGTGTCTGGTTACTTCGCATCTAAAACTCATCGTCGTCGTCGGATTCCAGCTCGTCCAGGGGCGGAAAGTCGCCGACGGCGACGTTCGGGGGCCGAATGAACCCGCCGAATTTTTCAAGGCAGTCGTAATACCGCGTTCCCTTGACGCATCCGTTGCCTTTGCCCACGGGTTCGTCAAAGACAACCCCGACCCAGTGCCCTCCCACCTCGGACGACGCCAACTCGGGCACCACACCAACGTACGCGACTCGGCCTCGTCGTCCGCCAGGCGCTACTTCGCATCGCATGCCGACTTCGATGCCCGCAACCGTCTCCGGCCCATAATCGTTCTTAACCCCACGCAAGCCCGCGCCCATGAGGACGGGTGGTTTCCAGTTCGGATCCTTCGCCAACTGCTCTTTCTTGTAGTTGCGCACCGTGTTCTTCCCTGAAGTCATTTGCATGCTTGAGAATTCGATCGCAACAAGGGAAACAAGTTTGGACTTACGTTTGTCGTAGTCTTCTTCACTGATTTCGTACTTCTTCACCAACGAAACGTCCTCAAGTCCACCGCCTTTTGCAAGCGAGAATGGATCATTGTCTACGACGTGCAGGGTCATGCCGTGCTGGACGGGGTAGTACCCAAGCATGCGTCTTTCATCGTCCAATGTTCCGATGACTGTGGACCCGCTTTTCAAGATGAGGGTCATGTAGTCAGGTTTTGTGCCGCAGTGGCGGTACACTTTCTCCTTGACTTGGGCCAGCGTCATGTGCAAGTCCAGGCGAATGTCCACGATCGTCGCGCGGAGGTTGGAGTGCGTAATGTGCAGACACACCAAGCCGTCCGACACTTCCGCGTACTCATATCCGTCCTTTGCCGTCACGTAGTCGCGCAGCGCCCGCATGTCCTGCGCCATCGTGCGAATGGTCGACTGCACAATTCGACGATTTTCGCGCGCCGGTCATTAAAATAAATTCATCGTGGTCATCATCTTCTTTGTAAGTCCAATAAAATCCATCGTTTTAAATCTTCTCGAATCGAAAGCAGAGCGATTCGCCGGATAGTTATCCGGAAAGATTGAAATGAACCGTGGCGGTTTCGTTTTCTAAATGTGTTCTCGACTGGGATTCATTTGGCGTCGCTCCATCCGCGTCACGAACGCCGCCGCTGCGCGCCGACCACAGCTGCGTGAAAGATCAATCATGCGTAGCAACTTGATCGCTCTCTTGTGGATCACGGCGTCGCTGTGTGCATCCGGCGTCAACGCCGGGAATGTATCAGGATTTTGCAACGACCGCAATGGAACGACCCCCGTCGTGAAAGGAGACCAAACTTACATTTGCATCAACATCAACGACCAATACCGCGCAGTGTTTGCTCCAGTGGTGGATAAATACGTCCAGTTGCGGCTCCATGATTGTATGCATGTTATCGACTCTCTCCCGGTATGAGATGCGACTAAAGTGCTGCCTATGTGTGTAGCGTACATCGACTCTCGCCTTCGTCCGACCAACTCATCCGCGGCTTACATGACCATATCGAGCATGGCGTCTCGATCAGTGTACAAGCAATACACAACGGCCAGAGGAAAGGCATACCCAATTCTGACCGCGGTGGTGTCTGTGAAACAAGGCGAGGTATTTTGCTTGCCTCGACTTTGTTGACCAAAGGACCTAGGTGCAAGGCATATCGTGGGATGACGGGTGCTATCTCTGCGACATGGCTTCGTGCGACCCGAACTTGTACTCAATGCCAACCATTCCACTGTACAGCACAGCGTTTGGTGACGGCAGCACGTGCTACAAGGACCACGCTGAGTGTACCAACACAACTGGTCTGTGCGATCTGTCGGTATGAAGTTACTTCTGCTCCGATGACGCGCCTCATATGTGCGTAGGTGTATGTGGGATGGACAGGCACCGACGCGAACGGGAACTACCTCAGCAGCGCCGGCATGCGCATTTCCCAGTTTCAGAAGTACTCGGTTAATTCGTACATTTCCGACTTCAAGACCAAGCTGTCGTCGCTGCTGCCCCGATTTTAGCCACCCTGCGCTGTGTAATTGCCACGTCATAAGTCACTCGACTTCGTATGCTCGAGTATTTCTTGGGCTCTCGAACTCCCGACAAGGCACAAAGGCCATCCACTCTTGATAAACCTCGTTTGGACATGGCACTAAAGGAAGCGTCATGCAAGATTATGGATGGTGAGTGGTGTCTTGTACGTTGCCAAGACGTGGGAATGAAGGACATACTGTGCCATTCTTGGAACTAGACCAGCGGTTGTGGCTGCATGGGAACGGCTCTGCGATTCCTAGAAGGGCAATGAATCGATTGCAATCGATCCATTGCATCTTACCTGCATCAACTCTCGACGGCATGGTGCAGCAAGCACTTAGACTGCCGCTCACCTATACCAATGATACAGTCGCGAAAGGGTCGGCAAGACGATTGCTTGCATCGTCACCGCTGAGAGCGCCACCACATCGCCACAACATGAGGTGTTGCGCTTCGAGTCTCGCAGCTGGTAAAACGTCGATGACCCATTCCTCCACGCGACCTTTCAGGATAGCTCCACATCCCCGTCCGACTTTTCATAGCGAGACGATCTTCCATGCAAGTCTATCCAGTTGAGAGCTGCAGCCACGCACAGCGTCTTGGCCGACCTTCAACTGGCGGCGACGTGTGCCGCCAAATCTTCGACGGACACATCCTTCGGCTAACCCTACACCTTGTAACTGACCAATCAGAGGTCTGGAATCAGCCATCTCGTCGCTGATTCGTCAACTCGTCGGCTGGCGTTTGTGGTTGTGTGAAACTTAAGTTGGTGGAAGGACTTAAATGAAGGGTAGGCGATCGTGTGCTCCAAGAACATTTATGAATGACTCGGATCTATTTTATTTGACCGAGCGCTGCGACATATTGTAAAAAAGTGACGCGTTGCCTCCCACTAAAGTAGGCGACGTCGCCACCACCGCTCACATGGACAGTCACTTTCATTTTCGAGTCCAAGAACCCACTTGAGCATGACTTTCGTCTCGTCCTTGTGCGCGCCCGCGCCATTGGCCGGCTTCTCCCCTTTGAACAAGGCCCGCCGCGTGCCTCTTGCCACGTCCGCCGCGACCGGCAAGGCCTGGGATGCTCGGTACAGTCACCCTGTGCCTCACGATGCGTCGTATTACGCCAAGTGCATGATTGCCGGCGTGTTGTCGTGCGGTGGTACCCACACTTTGATCACTCCTTTGGATGTGGTCAAGTGCAACATGCAAGTGTCCCCTGGCAAGTACTCGAGCCTTTTGCAAGGTTTGAAGTTGGTTGCTGCTGAAGAAGGTTCGGCCGCCTTGTTCAAGGGATGGGCGCCAACTGCTATCGGGTACTCTGCTCAAGGCTTCTGCAAGTTTGGTTTCTACGAAATCTTCAAGGATTTCTACTCCAACCTTGCTGGGGAAGAAAACGCGTACACGTACCGTGGCGCGATTTACCTTGCTGGTTCGGCGTCTGCGGAATTCATCGCAGATGTCGCGCTCTGCCCCATGGAAATGGTCAAGGTGAAGGTCCAAACGTCGCCTGCCGGTACTTTCCCTACCGCGCTTGGCCCTGCCATGGCTGCCATGAAGGCCAACGCGGCCGAAACCCGTTACCCGTTCGGATCGGTCGTCCCGTTGTGGTCGCGCCAAATCCCGTACACGATGGCCAAGTTTTTCTTTTTCGAAAAGGTCGTGGAAATGTTCTACTCGAACGTGTTCACCAACCCCAAGGAGTCGTACCCCAAGTCGACCCAGCTCGGCATCACGTTTGCCTCTGGTTACATTGCCGGTGTGATTTGCGCTATTGTGTCGCACCCCGCCGATTCGCTCGTGTCCCTCATGGGCAAAGCCGAAAACAAGGGCAAGAGCATGGGCCAAATTGCGAGCGAAACGGGTGCCGTCAACTTGGCGACCAAGGGCCTCGGCACGCGTATCATCATGATCGGGACCCTCACCGGTCTGCAGTGGTGGATCTACGACACGTTCAAGTCGGTCATGGGCATGGGTACGTCGGGCGGTGCTGCCCCCAAGAAGTAAGCGCGCGCGCGCGCGACGACGCATGACGGGGATATTTAGACGACATCGGTTTGATCTAATGTATACACAAACAATCACATTGTCCTCCGCCATCGTCCACGGTCTTGGCGCGCCGATGGGAATGCCAATCTCGTCGTCTGGTCGGCGCCGTCCCAACCAGGACCGCCCTGGAAACGCACGTGGAGGACTCGACCCACGATGCCAGGATGGAAGGGATGCACTACAGGAATGGCAAGTCGGCGCGTAAGAGTCGCATTTGGTCGGTGGGAGACGCTTGGAGAAATGCTCGTCGGCGGCTGGAGTCGAGGCGGAAGGCGTAGATGACGTCGGCGTACGTGTACAAGCGGGGAACGACGAGGGAGACCCAGAGGTCCGTGGAGCAAGTGCAGTCGAGGACCGCCGTCGACGTCAATGGATAGGCATCGAGCGATACCCTCGTGACGTGGATGCGTGTCTCGGCTTGGTGGATGCATTGGACCATGTCGCCTTGCCGAACGCCGAGCATCTTCATGTACACTGCCATTTGAATCACGTCGTGCAATGGAACGGGGTCGCGGAATCGACCCATCCTGGTCGACCTGGTGAGACCAATTTTGCGAGCGAGAGACGGCACCGGTTTTTGACCTCCACGACGATGCGCTCGGTGGTCCACGAATCGTCGGCGTCGTCGATGCGCAAGACATCGGCGACTCCATCCACCATGCCGCACACGGAAAAGTGCTGCCCTGTCCTTGGATGGAGCGACGTTTTGTCGGCGCGCTCGATAAAGTTTTCCAGCGCCTTTGCTTTGTCACACGGACAAGGCGATGGACAAGTCAGCGCTTTTACTTGCCCTGGGTGGGGGAAGTAGAGGAAGTAGAGCTTGTCGTTGGTCGAGTGGATCTCAACGCTACACAACCCACGTCGGGTCAGGTCAAGAGGTCGCTGGAAACGTCGGTCGGACGAAGACGTTGTACCCGTGCTGGTTCTCATATAGCTATGTAGGTGGGAAAATTGAGTCAAAACATGGGGGAAGATGGACCGACGTACCTGAATGGCGAGGGACTCGTTCCGTTTGCCGACGCTTTGCCGCAGCTTGGACGCAAGCGCTTCCTGTAGCTTCTGGCCCTCTTCTTTCGTTAGCTTGTGCTTCTTGCGCGCTTTGTCGACATGGTTCTGGACCTTATGCGACAGACTCATCGCATCGTTCACGTTTGCAGTCGTCCGCGTGTCGGCGGTCCATTTCAACACTGTATTCAATGCAGCGTCGGCGCCGGATTTCCGAATCAAGGCGTCGAGCTCGGCATCTTTCGTGGTAACTTCCATGTGAAGTACACTCGCATCGAGATGCAAGAGGTCGTCCAAGCCCTGGTACAACATCTACAAGAGATCAGCGCGGTAGTTGCGGATCAACATCGAACGCACTTCGAGGAAGTCTTCGACGGGATTCCCGTACTCATGCAGGCCAATAAGAGCCGCTACTTTGGACGCGGGGATACGAAGCTTTGTGTTTTCGACTTGATGGTGCATGCTAATGTACAGCGCATGGAGGGTTTCGTCGTCAAGCTCGTCCATCGCCGTCGCCCGACACGGCGGCGCCAAGTCTGGAACTGAACGATTCGCAGGAACGCGTTTGATTGGGCCAAGCCAAGCCAATCACGTGTCACGATCCATGTATCAATACAAATTCCAATATAAAAAATATTTCCGACCAAAAAAGCATGGAGCAATGGGCCATCAAGACCGTCCGCGTGGTCGCGGCGGCCGTGTGCGTCAAGCTGTATGTGGGCGACGTGCTTTTGGGAATGGGTCCATCGATGCAACCAACCGTGCCTGATGGTGTGATCATCCTTGTGGACAAGCTCTCGTTGCGGTGGAAGCCTCCCACCGTAGGCGACGTCGTCGTGATCTCATCCCCAGTGCGAGCGCAAGGATCCATGTGCAAGCGCATCATTGCCATGGTACGAAAACGAATCCGTGATGAAAGCGCTGCAACGTGACCTAGGAAGGGCAGTTCGTGAAGCGAAGACCTCGCTTTGAAGCTGACGCCGAAGAGATCGTCGAGGTAGCCATCGTACTGCCCACCTTCGCGTGAGATACATCGTCTGTAGGTGCCAAAAGGGCATGTGTGGGTCGAAGGCGACAATGCCACTGCTTCCGTGGACTCGAGACACTACGGACCTGTCCCTGCTGCGCTCATCTGGGGCCGTGCCCGCTACAAGGTATGTTCTCGACGTATTCGCCGTCCCTGCCACACTCCTCGTTGGATTAGTTGTGGCCTCGATCGGAATTCGCCGTTCGAATCGACTAAACGGTTTGTAACATTAACGTCGGCGACTCGACGTGCTCCCACGAGTCGTCTGCTCGCTTCCACCTGCCCACGCACCGGACTTGAAACACTCCACTTGCCATCGCCATGACGTGCACGGCATGGTGCTTCACTGCCGCGTGCGGCTTGAATTCCAGTTGACCCGCTACGATCAATTTGTCGGTACGTTCCAACGCCCTGGTGATGTTGGGTGCTTGCTCGAAGAGCTGGATCTCGATCTCTAACAGTGGAAGCACCGCGATATGATCGGTGGACGTCAGCGTCACGACCACTCGTTCAAACGAATGCAGTGGCAGCGTCGCCAACATAAAGTCGCATGGATGCCCTTCTAGAGCCACATGGACGCTCCATGGCACGACCTTGGCAGGACTGGACGATGCACTGACCAGCGCGACCTTGCCGCTGGACGCCGACGTCGTCCATGTCAACGGCGCATGCAACGCGGCAGCAGGAAGGAGCGCTCGCCGAACGCATTGCGGAGACACGTCGACCACGTTGTCGTCGCCCGACACGTGAAAGCGTGTGGTGGTCGATGGATTCCACAAGTCTGCCACGACCATCGCTCGACCGTCCTGTGAAGCAGGAAGAGCGACAACGGACGAGATGCACACAGCGGGCTCGCACGTGATCGAGAGCGTCGTCGTGGACTCGCGATAGAGTTTCTTGTGCGTGGATGCGTGGCAGTAGACAGCACGAAGCTGCATCTCGATCGTGCATGGACGTCGACAGGACAGACTTACGTCCATCGACACGGACGACCGCGCGGCGATGCCTCGATCGCGCTAGTGTTTTCGTGTGCATATTGGCAAACGATCGAAACAAGGACGCTTACGTGAGTCCAAGCCGGCGACAGCACGATCGCGACATCAGCGCCTGCGACGGACACTTTGTGCGACGAAGGTCGTGGCGCATCGTCGTCGAGTTGGAGGGAGTTTGCGAGAGCGATGCAGCCCGTGGCGGCGCATTTCGTCGACGACTGGACGACGACAGTCATGTCGATAAACACGTGCGTCGCGTCGAGGCCCGTGGAATTGGTTGCGTGCACCGAAAACTGCTTTTGCTCGTTCTCAAACATGGACCACGGCGCTGGCGACGGACCAAAGTCGATTGTGGGCAGCGGCGGCACGATCTCCAACACGACGGGGCGTTCCAGGGCATATCTACAAGGACAACGAAACGATGTCGAACGAGTGATCGAAACACGATGGTCAGAGTACCGCAGTGTCTGGTGCTTGAGGCGCAGGACGCATCCGACGACGACGAGTCGGCCCACTTGAGTGGGCCGGACCGTGATTTGCACGACGGCGCGCCGCTGGCGCGGCGCGAGCTGGAGCGCGGCAGGGACGCACTGCGCGTTCGAGTGGTCGCCAGCGTCGCTTTGAATCCAAGCCGTGACGTGCGGCACGAAGACGCTGATCTCCAATTGATTGTCCACCACAAGGTCCAGTTGAATCGAATCATGGAGAGGGCACGGCGTGTTGTCGGGGGACGCGCTCGGTTTGGCATCTTTTGCTTGAAACGGGTTGTAAATGAACGTCGAGCGCGGTGGCAACGACGCGGCGACGCCGCTGCGCTGCACGATTTCAGTCACGTGGTCCAGCCGTCGAAGGCGGGACGTTGTCTGTGTCGACAACCCAAACCGGTGGATGTGCAAGACACCATTGTTCTTGGCCAGGGGCAGTTGAATCGTCCAAGTGGACGCGACTCCAGACGCTGACGGACGTGATGCGGCCGACTCGTCATGGAGCAAGCGCCAACAGGCATGTTGCCATTGCGTGATGTGGTTCCGTGCGTGCAAATTGACTGAATCATGGCGCCGAATCGCCGATGACGACGTGGCAACGGAACCGTTGTCGGTCGACAAACGGCGCGCGGCGGTGGAAGGCGATGGCGCCGGTGGATCGGCGCCGTCCATAGCATCGTCAGAAGCGTCAAAGAAGGACGAGGTCGAGCTTGCCGACGGCGTTCCGGACATCACAGCCGACATCAACTGCCGAGGCGTGGACAGGACGAGGCGGGGAGTCGTGCTTCCTGATGCTGCCGACGGCATCGTCCCATGATTCGAGGACGCGAGCAGGGGCAAGTTCTTAAAGTAACTCGACGACAGCAGCGACATGGTGGACGTGTGATGCTGGAATAACATCGCGGCAGCTTTTTTCATCTCCTTCTCCATGCTGACCGGGGGCGCTGCGTACACGGTGGGCGCAGCATGTAGTTGCCCGCGACTCTTGAGCCCCGCCACGTCGACTGGATCGTGGATGGTCGTGAAAACATGGTCGTTCCACAAAATGCTGCCGCCGATGGCGTCGGCAGATTCGATGGCGATGGGACTGTGAGCTAAGAGATTTAGCAGATCCAGCGCATGCCTCGCGACAGCCTCTGGCCGACGCAGCTTCCTCGCGACGACAATCAGCTGCCGCAGCACGTAAAAGCGCAATCGTCTCCACCCGCCAGACCGTTCGACGTCGGGATTTCGCGTGGTGTGGCCAGTTTGGGTCGTGGTCAGGCCATGAAGCACTTGTTGAAGCAGGGCGTATGCGGCGAGCAACGTCATTTCACGTGGACCGGACGGTGCCGCAAGAAGCGAAGCAGACGCTGGTCGGCTGCCACTCTGGCACAGCAGTGCACTGGCGTGTAAAGCGTACAAGAGTTCCTTGCGCGTGTATCCGATCCGTCGACTTTGTCGCGCGAGCTCGAGTACTTGCTTGATCAAGAGCTGCGATGGCACCGTGGGGCCGGTTCTGTTGTCGACTGGTCGCGGAATTGACAGCAATCGATCGTGTGATTCGATGCACAACCGCCGGATCCACTCGGCTTCGTCTGCGCCTACGCACAGAGATAGAATCGCCGCAGAGTCAGGTTTCGCTTCCAGCGGCGTCGACGAAGCGTACGTTGAGGGCGGTCCGACCGGCGACGATTCGGCATGAGGAGTGGTGGATCGTCCACGAGCTCAGCATAATACCAGCCCATGGACGCGACGAGCATCGCTTCGAGATCGACGCAGCCGACCTTGGCGTACCATGCCGCCGCTTCAGATGCCTTCTCGATCAATTCCACGTTGAACTGGACTCCATTTCCGCCTACAACACGAGCCATCACACGCTTTATGTTTCATGGACCCGTCAACGCACCTTTTTGCCTTTGCATGGTCAAGTACAGCGCCGTAATGTACCCTTCCAACGCCGCGGCCAGCCACAAGCCATCGCCATTTGTGGTGTGGACGCGTGCTGCATTTGACGCTCGCTTCTCCTCGTCTCGTAGGCCATCGATCGCGGTGGCGTAGAACTCCATGGCGTCAGCGACACACCCGACGAGGAGAGCATAGTCGGCAACCAGTTTTTCCTGACGATATCGAGCAGACGATCGGCCGACTTTGCGGCTGGATGCGCCATGCAGACTGGTTCCACCACCACTCAAGTCCATGGCCGACGCAGCATTGCTCACGCCTAGCCAAACCAGTCCACGTACAAGTCAGGGATGCCTCATGCAGGGAGACCACCGTCCTGGAACGAGTGGCCTCGATCGATGGCGGACTCTTCGGACCTGATGGCCGTGGAATCAACGTCGAATTTCCTGAACCAGTGCGCAAAGGTGTTGTCGACGACCCGGTCGTTGTTGTGCCGAGAAATGCTGGCGGGACAGACGACGCCAGGGTGAACGAAGGAGGGTCGATGTGCGTGTTCAGGAGACCAAATACAGATTCAGACAGATCTGTCGACGCAGCTTGCTGCTGCTGGTGTTGCCGCAAAACGCCGCGGACGGTGCTTTCCAACGACATCAGGATGGTGACCGTCATGGCATCCAAGACGACTTGCAAGTGTAAACTAACCTATCGCGCATTCGTTCAGGTCAACCCTTGACGCAAGAAAGGCGTGCGTACGGTGGTGTGGCCATCGGTGAGCGGCGCTGCCAGTGGAAACATGACCAGGTCGTCCAACGCAGACACGTCGTCGAGCGTTCCGTCTCCGAAAGCATGCTCGAAAGCGTATACCTTTTGAAGGATGGCACTGGGGTAGTTTGCTGCGACTCGTTTGAAATCGGTGTATGCGTCTCGAAGATTCGCGGTGCTTGGACAATGACACAGCCCAAGGATAGCGAGCGGGCGATTCCACGCATGCACGTCTTCACAGGGGACTGGTGTCGAGACCGATGATGCGTTCGATGTCGTATCCTCGAAGCGATACACAAACGATGTTGAACTATCCCATGACAACGAACGGAAAGGCGAGAGCTCCGAGCTGTACCCACCTGGTCGGGTCAGGCTGCTCATGGGGATATCCGACGACGCCTGCAGCATCTTGACGCCTTCCATGTACATGCGAGGCGACATGTTGCCAACCGGCATGACATAGACCAGGATCTGGCTGTTCTTTGAGAACCCATGGCTCGTCGCCGCCATCGGAGGAATCGTCGCCGCCACCGTGGTGGACACTTCCGACCGATTTCAAACCCCGATGATCCTTGATCCAACTTTGTCGTACGGATAAACATCTTGTATCCGGGTGTTGTGTCGCACCAAGATGGCGTTGAAGGACGGAATGCTGCGAGCCGTGCTGGAAGCAGAGGACGCCAGTACTTCCAACGAGGACGTGGTGTATAAGCAGTATATCCTGGAAGCACGGCGAGATCGTGAACGAGCTCAAGCGATTGCCAGAGCAGAACATCTGACAAGGAGTGTCGAGGGCGCGTTTGAGAGATCGGTTGCGGAATCGACGGCGCAATACGAGCGCGAGTGTGCGCAGTTGAAACAGTCCATGGTGGACGACATTCTGGCGGAGCTGAAACTACTCCGAGACAACCGCGACGGTGTGAGTTTGGTGCGAAAGGGAATGGCACGATCTGCGCGGTCCAGCCGTGCAAATGTGTCGTACACCGACGGCGCAGATGGCCCAGCCTCGTCATCTCCTAACTCCGCCACCGAACAGACACCGACGGCGTTCACTTCATCCACCGCGCAGATTCCATTGTCATCCACGAAGCAAAAGCTTGTCGCCAAGTCCCTTCGCTCGAACTCCGCCTCCATTCCAGGCATTGTTGCGCCGGTCCCGGACGCCGTCGCACAAGATGACGCCCACGAAATCCTCGGCATTGTTGCGTCCTTCAAACAAAAGCTCTCGAGAACAAGTGGTGACGACAGCAGCGGCACCCTCCCATGCGTATGCTGATAATGCATCCCATTCCATTTGTTGTCCGAAGTATATCACACCAGCCACATCTTCTCCAGCGTCGAGGAAGCCCTCGACTCTAAGAGAGCCATGACCACTAGCAGCCCCTTGGAAGGTTCTATCGCTTTGACCATGGCGGCCCCGGAGCCTACCAGACCGTACACGACAAGGGCCTTGCCAAGTCCAGCTTTGGCCAAGGCTTTCTGCCTGCCACCGTGTTGGCGAAGTCCTTATTTTCGTTCGTTTACACGAGTGTACAGACTGTGGTGCTTGCGTCGGGTGCGACGGTCATTTTCGATCTGTCGCACCACGTTTAGCACCGTCTGCATCCTGTCCAACTACCTCGTCTACCTGGAAACGAACGTCGATCAAGACCGACGGGCTTTGCGGATATGGCGCGAACGTCCGCTTCGTCTGCCAGTCGGTTCTACGATTCGGAGTGCGTTGTCTTTGGCCTCACTGGCGTTCCTTTTGTGGCTAACAGCCCTCAACGCGCGTGACAAGGACAAGAAGTATGGGCTCCTAAACACTTTGATCCACCATCCAAGGATGAAAGCTTCCTACGATTGCCCCAGTGAATACGTACGCAAGCGTGCCGCCACGATCCATTCCGTGGGGGAGCTTTTCCTGGAGTAGCTGGGGACAAGCTCCTCACCAAGTGCAAGTTTAGTCGACGAACGAAGGCGGCGCCGGTGATTTCCCCCCAAAAATGACGTGGAAGGGATGGTGGGTGCCGTCGCCCTGGCCGTCGCGGTGTCCTGCGTCGCCAACGCATGTTTTACGAAACACTTAAAAGTGCGGTGCCAATGGCGAGTACATCCACTCCCAGTTAGGGTCGGGTATCGGCAATGGCAGCTCGCCGTGTTTTTGCTTGTCCGTGCATGTTTCTCTCGGTAATTCGGTGATGGCACGGGCACGTGGACTGAGTGAGATGCAAACAGATACGACCGCTTGTTCGTGAGCTTGTTGAAATGTATGGCGGGGGTTAAAGACACTGGACGGCTGGTCCTGGGTTACGGGGGTGTTGTATTTGGTCGTCTGCGACTCCAAGGGCGGACTGAATATCCTTCGCTTCGTAGGCATACTCGATTGCGTGGATGGCCTCACAGGCAAACTGGGCCATGTTTTCATTGCGCAATGATCCCATGATTCTACGAGTTGGACTAAAACCGCCAGCGACATGGTATTCCTCTCCAACATAGACCAGCTATGGCTCCTGGACTCCATCCGAGTCTATCGGAATTCCGTCCACGTCTAGCCGCGGGCACCGCGCCAACTAGGGACGATGTCGAATATGTCCAATCAGGTGATGCGACGACGACACGATGTTGTACGACGTTATACATATGATGTCATGGCATCAATATTATAAATATATCCATAATATCATGGAATTCATTCGATAGATTGTTGTTTCATATATTTCGCGTTGGAACCTGTGGCTTTGGAAAAGTATATTGTTCCCATCGATTTATACTGGATAATATTAATACATGACATGTATTCCATCTTCCCACTTGTTGCAACAGGTCAAGCGGGGAAGGAAATTTGCAAGGAATGGACGACGGCCGCGCGTCCCCACCGGCGGAATCGTCGCAGTTCATCCTTCCGTACACGCATAACCCGTTCGTGTTTCCGTACAAGCCACCGAACGACGTCGGTAAGGAAGCTCCAACCTTCTTTCCCATGTACCCTGGGGAAACATGCGTGTCCAAGGTGATTTTGTCGAGTGTGATCGGTACGTGATGCCATCGCTTTCTCGAGGTATCGCCTACGTTTGCCATGTACGTCTAGGCTACACACTTGGAGTGGCAATGGGCGGATTGCTGAGCTCGTACGAAGCCATTGCGCCACCGATTCCCGTTCCTGGTCAGCGTGTGATGCCAAAAGTGCCGTTCCGTGAATCCGTACGTCGTTATCATCCCAGCGTCCATCTCATCGCTCGATTTGTCGTCGCATGTGTAGTTGCAAGCGTCGCGACGGTTGATTTCAGAGAAGAGTTTTTCATGGGGTCGAAATTTCCTCATCTTTTCAGGTGTGGACTCCGTTCAACTCGTCGTCGTCATTGCACTTACTTAGCCATGACGTCGGGGCTGGAATGTCTTGTCAGCAAAGGCCGCGGCCGACATGACACCACCAGCGTCGCACTCGCTGGTTGTGCTACCGGCGCGACTCTGGCCATGGGACAAGGCCCCATGATGCAGTGCGGCTCATGTGTTCTCCTCGCCGCATTTTCAGCTGGTATGGAGCAGTTCATGCACAACGATTAGCCTTTGCTCCGTACTACCAACGATACACAATTATGTACCCATTCGCCACCACAGAGCTCCAGCAGTGCTGCTGACCTTGCAGCCCTTTCGAGTTCTTTTGTTGTCATCTCTATCAATTGACGCTGGAGTTTCATTATCCCAATACATACACCTCCATCAGTCTTCAGTCGTTTTACTTGTGCTTGCGAAAGTGTTCGTTGATCCATTCGGACGTGACGGACTTGGGGCGTTCCAAAGGCAAGCCGAGGGCGCGGTCCCAGAACAATTGCGACAACACACCCATCGCGCGCGACACACCAAAGAGCACCGTGTAGTAGTTCTTTTGGGTGAGGCCGTAGTGGTACAAGAGCACGCCGCTGTGCGAGTCGACGTTGGGGTACGGGTTCTTCGTCTTGCCGTGTTCGGTCAAAATGCCGGGCATGACTTGGTAGATGGTTTCCACGATTTGGAACAATTCGTCGTTGGGCATGTGCTTCAACGCAAACTCGCGCTGGCAAGAGTATCGCGGGTCCGTCTTGCGGAGCACGGCGTGGCCATACCCGGGGATGACCTTGCCGGCCTTGAGAGTGTCCCACGCAAACTTGGTGATCGTTTCCTTGTTCACGGGCAAGTTCTTCGACTTGAATTCGTCATGGAGGTCCATGATCCAGCCAAGCACTTCTTGGTTCGCAAGACCGTGCAAAGGACCGGCCAATGCGTTCAAACCAGCGGCGACCGAGAGGTACGGGTCTGAGAGGGTGGAGCCGACCAAGTGCGTGGTGTGGGCACTGGCGTTACCACCTTCGTGGTCGCTGTGAATGACCAAGTACAAGCGCATCAACTCGTCAAAATCTTGGCTGTCGTAGCCCAACATGCGCGCGAAGTTGGCGGAGTAATCCAACGACGAATCGTACTTGATGTCCAAGCATTCGTCAAAGTACGTGCTGCGGTAAATGGTAGCGGCAACTTCGGGGATGCGAGCAATCAAGTTGAGCATGTCTTCGTAGGTGTGTTCCCAGTACGTGGACTTGTGGATGCCTTCAGCGTACTTCTTCTGGAAGACGCTTTCCGTGTTCATGGCCATGACAGCGATAGAAAATTGCGTCATGGGGTGGGTGCCCTTGGGCAAGTCGCACAACATTTGCTTGACGTGGGCAGGGATCTTGGAGCGGGCGTGCAACTCCTTGGTCAAGCTGTCAACTTGTTCGCGAGTGGGGATGTCACCGGTCAAGAGCAACCAGATGAGACCTTCGGGCATAGGTTCACCGCCTTCAATGTACGTGGGCAACTTCTTTTGCAAGTCCGGGATGGTGTGGCCGCGGAAACGGATGCCTTCTTCCGAGTCCAACAACGACGTTTCCCACAGCATGCACTTGACATCGCGAGCACCACCGATGCATTGGTCAACCGTGACATTGCCCAACGACTTGTTGCCGTGTTCGGCCTTCAACTTTTTCAAAGCTTCTTGACGGCGGGGAATCTGCTCCTTCAACACATCGTACAACGACGTGGAAGAGGACGAAAACAACGCTTTGGACGTGACTGACGGGGCCACTTTCGAGCTGACGACGCGACGAAGGGAGGATGCGAACATGATGTCTACGTTTGATAGACCATTTATGAGTGCCATGGATGAAATTCGTGGCCGCCGTCAACGGACGGGGCGGCAGCGCATACCTTGCGAAGCTTTCTTCTCCACGAACCGGAAAATCCAAAAGTGTGGTGGGTGGCGAAGGAAAAAACCAGGGGTGGGGAAACTACCCTCGAGAAATACCAAGCAAAAAACATTTTTGTGAAAATCTGTTGTCGAGTTCTGTTTTATACACCACACGAGTATACAAAACGATTGATAATAAATTAGAGTGTCGTATGTGCACCAACTGATGAGAAAAGAAAATGTCGCAACTCCACATCTGTATATTGATCCTCATCAAAATCCCACGCCAGCACCGCGTCACACCAAGTGCCCGTGCCTTGGGATGTCGACTGCCCTCTCAATCAAGTTGGCAGTGTGCGGCTACACGAATAGAGTGATATCAACATGCAGGACCTCCTCATTATGTGAGGCATGCAGCGTGATAGATGGCACGCGGACAAATCGTCTCCGTGCGAACTCCACCGTGAATGTCAGGAGTTAGTTATACAACCCGTCCAAACCACCTTCAACACGTCACAAATCTCGCCGGTGATGTCACTAAAATCGCGCCGGGGTAGGGTTCCGGATAATCAACCCTAAACCGGATGCCGGTCACGTGAAAGGACCTCGCACACTGAATACATTCGATAAAACCTGTGAAAAGAAATAGCGCCAAGGACAATCCGTATTATCCAAGTTTTAGTGGAATATCCGGATGGTTTAAAGGTAAAAGGGTAAAAAAACCTACCTCATCCTCAACCGAGGGATATCTTGCCATTCGACGGAACTGGACCGCCTCTGATGAAGCTATGCGGCGTGCCGACGCTGCCCGTCAGTGTGGTGATGGTGACGATGCTGGGACTGCTTGAAACAAGTCGTGGTGTGAATGCAGGAGCTGTCACGAGTGGCGCGCCGCAAAACCCAGTGGTACCCGGCGGCGAATGCGTGCGAATGTTTCACTCGAAGGGCAACGTTGGATGCTTTAGTTTGGACAAAGACGGATCCCGTGCACGCCTCGTGAGTGTGTCAACAGCAAGTGCGCTCAACCGCGACACATTGAAGGAGAACAGCATTGTGCTCTTACCGGATTCGCTGTTCACGTCCGAGAACGTGGCCAAGCTGAACGGCGAGTTTATCAAGGGATTGCTCGTCTACCCCACTCCCACGTCGCCCTTTAATTACGACTCAACGCACCCACAGGGAAAAGGCACGGTGGACGGCGTGCTGAACCCCGTATTTGGTGACTACGAGTGGAATCCGTTGGGGCGCGACATCATGTCGTCTAGTTTGCCATACCCCGTTCTCGAAGTCGAGAGCGAGGCAAAGGCGAAGGAGTTCCTCGATCTCGCGCGTAAGAACGAACACGCCCCCGCGGAAGCGACATTCGGCGTCGTGTACCGCGGTGCAATGGACTACTACTTTGGTCCTGCGAAGATGGACTCGATCACTTGCTTGAACTTCCGCAACATCTACGGTGACCGCAGCCCCAAGTGTCTTCCCGTCGGCGGTCAAAGTGCGTGGGGCGTCAAGGGCGACCTCAGTTCACCCAGACCTGCGATTGTCGCGATGGCGTCGATGGACACAACGTCGTTTTCGCACGTATACGCCCCTGGCGCAAACGCCGGCGCGTCGGGACTGGTGGCGCTGCTGGCCGCGGCGGACGCCCTCAAGACGATTCCGAGCTCTGCGTTGAAGAAGAACATTGTGTTTTCAGCATTTCAAGGTGAAAGCTACGGGTTTGTCGGTTCCCGGCGGTTCCTCGCCGATCTGAAGCAGGCCAAAGCGTCCCCTCACGGCGTGTGCGCGTCCCCGATCACGACACCAACGCCGTTCGGATCGTCGCACTGCGCGAGTCCGGTGCGGTCGAGCCTCGCGTTCACCAGTCTGTCGCTCGACTCGATCGATCTTGCCGTCCACGTGGACCAAGTTGCGCAGGGCAATGCTTGGTTTGTGCATCCCAACCCGAACGCGGCGTCCAAGGCCGTCATGGACGCCCTCACGAACGCGCCTTCCGCCAAGAGTCGCGTGCAAGTGTCGACTGCGACGGCAGCGCTACCTCCTGGTCCGCTCGTGTCGTTCTTGAACGATCAAGAGTTTGGAAACGCATCGCTTGCGTCGGCCGTGCTCTCGGGGTACGACACAGCGTTCTCGTCCACGTACCACAGCCGGCGCGACACCAACACGTCCAACGCGGACGCTGCCGAGAACATTGCGACAGCGGCGCAAGTGCTGGCCGAAGCTCTGTTTGCGTCGTCGGCCGCCGTCGCGGGCTCCGAGCTCCTCGCGTCGATCCAAGTGAACGCGACCCTCGTCCGTGCGTTATGGACGTGCATCACGACCCAGTGGAACTGCCCCCTCATGCAAGCCATGTCGAAACCCGCCGTCGCGTCCATGAACGAGTACCTGGCATTCACCGCGACGTCGTCGCCGTCGTTTGTCGAGCCTGTGAGGTTGTACACAAGCGTCTACTCGGACAATCGCATGCCGACCGTGGTCGTGAACAAGTCGTACGTGGTCGCTGACCTCCGCGACATGAAATGGGACAACGCGTTCAAGCTGCATTTGTACCCGAATGCGTACGAAACATTCACGCGGGCGTTTTTGGCGTCTGCTTTGCGCGATGTGGACCCGCACGCGCCGGCGTGCGCGTCCAACAAGGACTGCAACATGGATGGCGGCGACGAGTGCGTATATCCTGGCGTGTGCAGTCGGCGCCGGGCGTATTTTCACGATGCGTTGTCGCCCGGCCTCAAGCGCGAACCCACCGTCGGCCACTACACGGTCGTGAACGCGTCGATGCCGCTGTGGACCGAGCCCAACTGGATGACGCTCGGGACGTTTGTGTACCCCGATCCAGGCACGACGATTGGGTACGTGGCGCTTGGCACGGGCGCTGTCTCGATCGTCGTCGGGTACGTCGTCGCCCGGCGCTTCGTGGCGCATTTTCGTAAACAGAAGCTGCTGTAAGGGCAAATCCAACCTTGGGTGCTGTCGTCATGCGCATTCGGACTGTGCCCGTCCCATGTCTTGTGCGAGCGGGACGTGTAGCATTCTGTGCAAGTCGACAGCAAGAGCCATGCAACACCAGCCAGGCGTGTGTTGTAGAGACGACTTTGGCCCGGCGCGCACGGACGGCATCGAGGGGACAGGCTCGCGCGCTTGGAGAGTCGGCAATTGTTGGCTTGGCGAACGTAAACGCAGGTGCATGGCGATCCGTGCGGGCGGCGCTGCATGTGGTGGTGGCGCCAGTGTCAGCGTCCTCGTTACCGTCGCTGCGTGGTGCTGCTCTCCACACCATCCACTCCGTCTGCTTTGTTTGGCCGGGATACGGGGGAAGGTGCTTGCGTCGTTGCGGCGGCGGACAATACCGCGACAGGGTCGTCGCGACGAGAGCTGACGTGGCACTGCCGCCAGCATCCATCGCGATGGGGACAATCCAAGCGATTGCTCCAGGGATGCTGTCGGACGCCGCCCATCCTTCAAACGCAACGCAGCTGAACGCGCGAGGAGCGGCACGAAAAAGACGAGCGAGAGGGCGGCGGCGTCCGTGTAGTAGTAGAGCGACGACGCCACAAGAGGGAATGGTGCGTCCGTTTTTTGCTTCGCTGGAGGGTGCGGTGGTGCAGGGCCCGCGACCAAGGTCGTGCCAGCAGCACTGGCAACCATTGGCATCTTCAACGGTATATCGACATGTCATTCCAGTGGAGAGCGGCTGAAATGGCCGCGACGACCGCGGTGTGGTGGTTGGCATAGCGTCGATGTATTTCTGTGGTCGAAAAAGCAAGGAATCGGTGGAGATTGTTGGTGGGAAAGGTCGATGCGACGGCGACGGAGGGCTCGGCACTCGAAACTCGGGCAGCACGTCAGTCTCGACGGAGTGTCGGGCCGCGATCGGCGGCGTGCTGCTGACGACGGGTGCGTCGAGAATTCGACATGGTCGATGGAGAGGTGAATGCGCAACCGATTGTTCGATTGGTGCATCAGGAGGCGGCGGCCATCGACCGGGGAATCGCACGACATCGTGCTGCTGGGCCCGGAATGCACCTTCGACCGAGATAGGACGGGGTATTCCTGGTCTGTGCAGCCAGGAGATCGAGACGTGCACCACCCCTCCCTCGGCGACACGTATACGTCTCGTCCAAGCCACGAAGCTTCGACTGTAGTGCTGTCCACATGACTGCGCGAATGTCCATGGCATGGTTGCCGCCCGCTGAGAGCGGCGGGTCCATTTACGTGTCCCGAGCCCATGCATCGACTACTACCACCCACGACATGTACGCGGGTGTTCGTGTTCTTGGCGAGATATTCGTTATGGCATTCTACTTATCGGTCGATGTCTTCGTTCACGACGACGGCGGCGGCCGCCCCTGTAGGCGGCGTCTCTGCCGAGCATCCATCGGTCGGCTGCGCGTTGTCGCCTTGGGCGCTTCCTCGCAGGGGGTAGATCGGTATGATCTCGGCCGACCCCCAGCAGCACACGTCGCCTTCGCACGCCATGAATGCAAACGCGACCATCCCAACGAAAATGACAAACATCACCATGTCCGTGTAAAAGAAGATCATGCCTTGCATGTACTCGTCCGGGCTCAGGCGCTGGTTCATGCACGACGCGTCGTACGCAAACCAGAACGACAAGATCAAGATCGTGGCGCAGCACAGGAGAAACGTCGTGGCGCTGAACAGCGTGTCGAGCGCGGCGAAATACACAATGCACGCGATGCCAAACGCGACGGCGAACGCAACCACGGCACTTGGCATGTACCCGACGAGGGTGTCCCCCGACCCCGGTTTCCGCAGCGTGCAAAGCACCCCGAGCAGCGTGATTACGACGAATGTGAGAGCAAAGACAAACAGGCTGACGTCGATGCCCAGGAACGCGTCGATTCCGACGAGGAACATCGACATGCACACGGTGTACATGCCGAGCACGACAAAGTTGACGGGGTAGTGGTACTTTTTCACGTACAGCGCAAAGAGGAGGGCAATCGTGGCAGCAAAGATGCCCAAGAGGCTCCAAAAGTCTGCAAACGGCGCCTTGACCGCGGGAATGTTGGAGAAGACCGCAATCAAACCGACGACGACGAGGAGCTGCAGCGAGAACAGCTGAAACAGCTTGCGGCGGAACCCGATTTGGATCTCGATCGGCATGTTGTCCACGATGAACGGGTCGTCGACTGGGTTGATGCCGTTCTGAAAGATCGAGAGCCCGATCATAGTGTTTGTGCTCAGGTGCGCGTGCTCGTACTGCGTTTTGATCCGCTCGAAAAACTTGTGGTCGAACCGAGTCTCGCCCTTGGCGACTTTTTGCATCTCGAGATGCTGGAGGAAGATGGTGCCGCGGCGGTAGTGGCTGCGGGGCTTGACGATCGTGTCATGCTTCTTGCCTTTGATGTGCCCCCACAGATTCTGAATCGTCTTGCGGCGCGTGTTACTCGCTATCGCCATGAGGTCCTCGGCGATGGCTGGGTCGGGCGTCGACATGGACTGTTGGGATTGCCGAGCGACGGAACCCCCGCTGTCGGTGGAAGCCCCCGTTGCAGGCGTTGCCGGGAGAACTTCCGACACTTGATCGTCGTGTTCGTCGACTCCGTCGGGTTCCATCATGGTGATGTAATTGGATTGGCGTGCGGATGAAGTAGGTCTCACTCACACCCCGGTCCGTCAAATCGTGTTGAGCTTGTTGTGTGTCCCTCCGTCAGTCCAGTTCTTACCGCGCTCTGCCCTCGTGCGCGATGAACAACTTCGAGACGAAATGTCCCTGGCGAGGGTAAATTTAGCCGGCTTGCCCCATTCCTGGGGTCGAAGTGTATTTTTAGGGCGGCTGAGGTGGTTCCTTCCATACCTTGTGGCATTAACGTGCGGTGGCACCCATCTTGTCGGATGTGCCAGCTGTAGGTGGAATGCACTGGCGGCTGCTGCCGCCTGCAAGCATGGAGCCCAGCGGGCCTTTTTTCCCTGTTTGGAAATTCGGCGAAGGAATCCGGATAACAATTGGACGAAGCGTCGCGATTTCCGGAAGATTAGGATCCCCGGATAACGATGTGGATCTCTTGAATGTTTATCCGGACGAATCATCAATCCCCAGAACAACTCACGCCGCCGCCTGCACCGTCTCGGCGCCGTTGTCCTGCTACGTCGACCCGAGCGCGCATATTCATCGTGCAAGGGTTCACCCAACGATCCACCATCATACGCACCGAGCTAGGCACTCGAAGCAGCAGGACACAATTCCTCGGGACAGCACAAACGATTGCTACGGTGTACCATGGACAAGTATATGGAAGAGCGTTGTATTGGGCGCGGTAGCTACGGCTGCGCTTACCTTGCCACGGAAGTCAAGACGGGCAAGCAGTACGTGGTGAAGAAGATTCCGATTGAACTCATGACGGACAAGGAGAAGAAACAGGCGTTTGCTGAAGTCGAGCTCTTGTCCAGGTTGGACAACGAGTACGTCGTGCAGTACAAAGAGAATTTTGTCGAAGGCACGGTATTGCATCTCGTGATGGAGTACTGCGACGGTGGGGACTTGACCGCCCGCATCAAGGAAATGAAGGACTCGAACGGCGGGTACTTTCCACCCGACGTCGTCTTGACGTGGTTCGTGCAAATGGCAGTCGCGATCAAATACCTCCACGAGCGTCATATTCTTCATCGCGACCTGAAGACGAGCAACATCTTCCTGACACGTCGAAACATTGTGAAACTTGGGGACTTTGGGATCGCCCGGACACTCGAATCGACGATGGACCACGCAAAGACCGTGGTCGGGACGCCGTACTACATGAGTCCGGAGGTCTGCGAGAGCAAGCCTTACTCGTACGCGTCGGACGTGTGGGCTCTCGGTTGCGTTCTCTACGAAGTGTGCGCGTTGAAGCACGCATTCGACGCCCCCAACATACTCATGCTCATCGTGAAGATCATCCAGCACGAGGTAAGTGGTTCTTCCCGTGTTTGCATTCTTCTGACCAAGGGCGATAGTTTCCACCGTTGCCGCCGTGCTACCCCGCCGAGTTTACGTCCCTCCTCCAAGCGCTGCTGAATAAGGACCCCGAGAAGCGCCCGTCGATCGATGCCATTCTGCGAATGCCCATGCTTCAAGACAGCTTGCGCGGTATGTCTTGTTCAAAAATCGCCGCTGCGTCATGACGATTCCAATCAAGTGTGTGTGTGTGTGTGTGTGTGGATGCTTGTCTCATTCGAGTTGCTGTAGCAATGCAAATGAGTGCGATGGGCACCCCAGATATGCAAGCGGCCGACTCTGTGGACGAGACCGATCTATGCGATGGCACGCGTAGCAACATCAAGAATGGTGGCCAATGGACCGACCTGGTTCCCATCGACGGCACAGTCGCGTTCGACTATTTGTCGTCGAGTTTTCAACAAGACCAAGTTGCGACGGGAATTCGACCGCCCACGCTAGTCCAGACGAGCCCCAAGATGATGGCGGGTGTGGCAGGGAAGGCTCGAGGAGGAGGAGACCGCATGTGTTGGGTGGAAAGCGCTGGCTCTGATGAGGTCGACGAAGTCCTGGAAGGGCCGATTTCGCCCACGCCGTGCGATGACGAGTTGATCAAACCCAACTACGAGACGGCGTACTCGGAAGAGTGCTTTGACAGTATCCACATAGACTATGGTACTGGAACATGCCCCCAGATCACTGGAATTCAATAGAACCAAACGTGGATAGGTCGCAAAGTCCGAGGTGGCCGGCGGAAGGCGCTGACTCTGGATCAGCACATGCCTTTGCCACCATCCGGCAAACCCAGTACCCGCCATGGCACACCCCAAACGCATCCAAAGCACCACCCACCAGGGCGTGTGCATGTGGCTGGCAAACCTCGTCTCCAAGTGGACGAGAGATCGGCGAGTCGTTCGAGTTTCCAACTCCCCCCGCGCCATCCCGAGTCCATACGTCCACTCGTTCCAGTCAAGGTGGTCGTGAAGCCCAAATCGTTCGTCTACCCTTTGTCGAGGCGAAAGTCGCCTGGTGTGGCCATCTCGTTGTCGTCGCTGTCTCCGTCGTCATCGATCGGAGAGGAAGACGACATCGGTCGCGAAGTCATCGAGTCGGCCGATGACATGGATGGTGGTCCGTACACGTCGATGAGCGAGTGCGACGCAGAGGAGAACTTTTACAGCGACGACTCGGACTTTGACAACGAAGATTTGACGTTGGACACATCCGGGGAAGTGGACTTGGGAGTTGCTGGCGGCGTCGTTTTGAGTCCAACCGCGCTCCCCACACGTGGGCAGTCACCGCCCTTTGTCGAGCACGGCTACAGCGATGATTTCGACGACACTGAAGCCGAAGTGATCGAGTACGACAACGACGATGACTTTGCGACCCATAATGGCAGCAGCAGCAGCAGCAGCAGTGACGACGGGGATGACGAAGGTGGGGACGACGCACGCACAGGTGCTGTTTGTGGGAACGAACGAAGGGGTCTTGTCGAAAGCTATAGCTACGATGATGACGATGACTTTCTCCAACCCGCGACCCCATCCAAACCACCCACGGCACATCCATCGTTGACCGGCGACCTGCCATTGCCGCCGATGGCATCCGTTGTTGCAGTTGGCCACCGCTAGCGTGCCCGCTAGCTTGAGTGAATAGTATTTGTTCGTACTGTGCGCTGTCCGTGTTTGGATAGAGCCATGAAAGCCCTGGACGCCCTGCAAAGGGGAGGCGAAGAAGGTATTGAAGGGAATGGGTAGCACAGTCGATCACACAAAGTCGAAATACGATTGCCGTGCTCCCGTTCGGGTAATGCTAGCCAAGCCGCGAGTCGTCGCCGCAGGCGAAGGGGGTGGCCTCTTCCATGAACTAAATCGGCCTAGATGTGGTACGTGGGAAATTCCAGTTCGTGAAGGTCAACTTGCCCACAGTGGTTGCTCTGCATGCGATGATGAAGAGCCGAAACGTGGCGCCAGAGCATGCAGTTGGGAATGGATCAAGTACAATGGAATTGAATGGGGGAGCACGACCTGGAGTGGCCGAAACGAGTTGCTCTAGTGCAGATGCGCCAGAAGAACTGCGTTGATTTCACAGCTTGGCTGTGCGAACAACCTACTCGCTCCAAATATATAAGGGGACGAAGACGCTGACTTAGTCGGTTCTCCGCTTCTTGGCGTGTGGAATGTCCTCGTCTTCTGCCGTGCCCTCTTTATCGTCTTCGCTCTTCGACTCATCGTCCTCTTCGTTCTGCACGGCGTCGTCCGTGGCGTCCTCTTCGTCTTCAACGTCTGACACGTCTGCCTCGTCATTTTGCGCCCACACGCCGTCGCCACCGCGGCGCTCGCGCATGATCTGAATCGCCGCCAAGTGCTGGCCGTACTTGTTGCCAAAGATGTTGTGGTACCCACCTGGTCCTGACGCACACCCGCGGCATCCAGAATGCCGTTCTTGGATCTGTTGGCCATCCGCTAGTTGCTGCCTCGGGACTCGGCAAATGCTGACTGTGCCGTAGTTGTAGTTCTTCGAGTTGATCGCGAATGTGCTGCACAAACGCTCGTATCCTGGCTTTTTCCACTTGGCAATCAAGTTGGCATCGGCCAACTTCATGCGCAGGCAGTACTCGTACACCTCTTTCGAGATCTTCTTGTACTTGTAATACATGTCGTACACATAGCGACTTCGTTGCCAGTTGATTTGCTGGATCGGCCACATCGCTTCGCACTTTCGGAGGCCTTCATGCGGGTCTGTCGTGCGTTCTCTCAGTTCGCTCTCGAGCGCATCCATCACAGGCTGAATGTACTCATACCCCGGCGGCGGACGCCCCTTCTTCGTGAACCGGGACATGTCCTCCACACACGAATTCAATCGAGAGGTCGGGTTATTTGCGAGCACTATTAAACTACCTTCATCTTTGTATGCCTTTTAATTCCATCGGGGAATACATGGGCATACAAAAACCAAGTGAAAATGGTTCATGAAAGGATTGGCGTCCGGCCCATTTAACTTGGAATTTGTATATGTGGCAGGTAACGTACACACAGCTTGAATGGCAGCAGACTGGAAAACCTTTGAAACTTAATATCCGCCTCCTCGATCGAATGGTGGCCATTCTTGAATTCTCCCACCCTCCAAGATGCAAAACGACGCTGGCCAAAACATCGACATCTACATCCCCCGCAAGTGCTCGTGGACCAACCGCATCCTCTCGGCCAAGGACCACGCTTCCGTGCAAATTGCCGTCGCCAAGGTGGATGCGAACGGTGTCTACACCGGCCAAAACGACGTGTACGCGTTGTCTGGGTACATCCGCGCCAAGGGTGAAGGCGACCATGCGTTGACCGACTTGGTCCGCAAGGCTGAAGAAAAGAACTAAGTTATCGACATACACGAGTGTACTCTAGTGACTCTTTGCCGTTGACGGTATGGCTTCGCGCCGTTCTTGGCGGCTGCGAACACTGCGTCAGTAGCTGGGTTCAATAACAGGTTCAATTGTATCCTTGGGATTTGGGGATAGACACTGCGGTTGTGGATCTTGTTCAGTTGCTCTCTCTTTTCAACCCTCTGTGTTCTCGAAGCCCTGCACACAAATTGCCCAGGGAAAGTCGCTGTTAACTACCCACATGACCTGTCTATAGCGTTCACGCCCAAGCAAGTAGGCGCAGTCGTCGTCGCGCACGGGTAGCCTTGCGATCATGACGTTTTCTAGCCCTGAAAGAAGAAACGTCACGGTACCGGCCAACACCAGGATGCGACACGTGATGGAATGAACGTACTCGTTGGCCGCGTTGCATCATCGAGGCCGACACAACCTTCATCGTATCGATGTATCGCTCAATGCACAGGGACAAGCATTGTTGTTGCTTGCTGTCGAGCCGTTCCTGTGGTCGGGTGATGCACTTGTTAAAGCACTTTTCCTGGACAGCCTGCGTCAATTCTTGCAGGCCTTGCTGTTGCACTTCAGCGCGGACCTACGTAAACGGCGGGTGAGACTCGTGGCTTCGTGATGCGATGCTGAGCGGCTCGAATAGAAGCGGTTGATAGGCAGTACCCGCGCGATGATCTCGTTCTTTTGTTGGGCGGTGAGGCTCGCTTCGTCCATGACAACTTTGGTTCTCTCGATCACACTGTGCTGCGCCACCCAACACATACTATTAGTATACGGAATAGTAGTACTAGAAAGCGCCACCTGCACGCATACTCAATTGAACCGAAACTCATTTACGAGTACTTTTGCATATTCTCCGTGTCGACATGCTCATAAACGATGGCGACTCCACGATGGAGCGCAGTGCGAGCTCCATCAACGTCGACTAGATCGCAAAATGATACGACTCGCTCCGCCCGCCTTGCCCGTTGAACTCGGGTGCTCCTGTATGTCGCATAACAGGAAATTGCAATTTTTTACCAAAAAATCACGCAAAATGGCGATATTTAATGAATATCCGGAAAATTCGCCGATATCGAGATCGCTCCATTGTTTTGCTCGCCGAGCGCGCGATGAGTGTCGTCGGCGATATCGTGCACAGCATTCACCAGAAGAAGCTGGATCAAGGTGTTCTGCACGCATTCAAGCAAGAGATTGAATGGAGTACCCAAGCAAAAGTTCTCGCATTGCGCAACTTGTCTGACCACCTTGGACTCACTCCTGAATTGTCCGATGATTGTGGGTCCGACGTGTCGTCGTCGTCGTCCGACAGCACCACTTCTGACGTGAACGAGATCGTGCCGCGCTTGCCGAGCGAACGCGTCGCTACCATGTCTGAAGAGGAAGTCGCCGTGTTCCTCCGATTTGGGCTTCCACTCGTCCAAGCGTTGCGAACGTGTCTAAGCGAGTGTGCGAGTGGGGTTGTGCCGTCCATCTTGTCGTCATGGGCTTCGTTAGCTCTAAAATGGTGTGTACAAGCGTCCTCCCTTGACCTTCTCTCAGCTCTTGAGCCATTTCTGGTCGGCGTGTGCATATCTCAACTGGATCTTGTCGAGATAGCCCAGACAAGTCTCGACGATTCATGCTTGAGTGATCTGGTCGATATTGTCACCCAACGAAGCCCTGCGTTCGAGTGGAGGCAGAAAAGCGACAGCTTGGAACTGAACGCGCTCTTGCAAGTCGGTCGCCACAAGCCATGTTATCTTTACCAGACCATGCTACCGAAGTTGGCCGATCGCCAGATGCCACTCCACAGACAAGTCATGCACTGGGTCTTGCTTGGGCATGTTGCGGTGCAGCCATGGTTCGACGCGAACGAATTTAAAGCTACGTCGTTGTGGGATTTCTTGGTTGAGTCGTCCGCATCGCCTCAGCAAGGCTTGCCGACGACCGTGCTCTCGCTGTGGCTGATGTCCGTCCTGCTGTCATCACCAACTCCGTGTCTAGACGCATCGACCGCTTCCAATGTACTCAGAGCACTACGCCAAGCCATCGTGACATGCACCGCAGAGCTGCCGTCCCTCGTGAATCCATCGGATTTGGCAGGGACCAGTCCACACGCGATGTTGGGGCACATTCAGCTCGCGGACGTTATCCCAAACTTCACACTGGAACAAGTGCACACGTCGTTCTCGACGTTTCTGAGCCATTTTGACGCGCACCAAGGCGCGGGGGACGCCTACCGAGTCGATCCGTTGCCTTCATCGACGCAGCTCGAGACTTTTCAGGACGTTCCAATGCCGGGATTTGTCGTGCAGCAAGTTGAGCTGTGGATTGGATCAGCGACATCCACGACTGGTGGCGCGGGGGTCCGTGCTCTTCGGGTGACTCTTCGAGATGGTGGGGGCATTGGCTGGTTGTCTGAACCGTTCGTCTCATGTGGTGCGTAGAGTTTGGCGCAGTCCACGTGCTGCCGTTGCATGGAGATGGCAGCGTCCAGCACCAAGCGTTTGGGACGCGGCATGTTTTTGCCGTGGACCGTGATGAGTTTATTACGTGCATCGACATGTCGTGCTATGAGAACTTGCATGCGAAGCAGCCGAGCCAGCGCCGCCGCACCTTTCTCGGCGCCGTCCGCTTCACCACGACAAAGCACGAGTACCCGTGGATAGGTACCCCCAGTCGTTTGTCAAATCTCGACTTGTCCATCAAGAGCGACAGAAT
>NW_008580177.1:84140-117169 GCF_000520115.1 Aphanomyces invadans | reverse complement strand
GACAACGTCCGCCGGTTGCAGGGGGACGTCGTCGCGTTGCGGGAATCGCGGGCCAAGGCGTGGTGGTACCACCGCGAATTGACGGTCGAGAAAGAGATCAATGCGAGTTTGCACAAGCAAATGCACGTGCAGCGATCCCAAATCCTCGCGTTTGAAAAGGAACGGCGCAAGTGGGAACATGAACTGCAGGTGCGATGGACGGCGTGCCGACGACCTCGATCGATGCTTGCCGTGGTAGAGACGTATCTCCAAGTACGCGACGGACAGAAAGGCGTCGAGCGAGCTAAATATGGAGTTGCACACTCAAGTCGAAGCGCTGGAGCTCAAGGTTCAAGACGCGGACGACCAGCTCAGGGCGATGACGGCATCCAGCGCTGAACTGGAAGGCACAGTGGATGACCTCCGGCGGCGAACAGCGCACACGCAACAGTTGGAACGCCACGTCGAGGAGCTCAAAATGGTTTTGCCCATGGAATGAATATCGACCTAACGAACACGACGGTAGCAATTGGCCGAGTGGGACCAGCGGCACGCGGCCGAACTCGATCGGCAAACCCAACTACACGCGAAAGAGATTGACGACCTCAAATTCACGTGGAGTATTGCGCTGGACAAGTACCGATCCACGGCGCAGCCAGTCTGTGTACCGCCGCATGGACCGGTCGAAGGTAGCCACGACGAGAAGCGCGTTGCCGAGTTGGAGAAGGCGCTCAAGCAAAAGGTTTGTTTTGTGTGGTGAAAGTGGAGCGCTGACGTAGCGGGGATGACAAAGGACCAAGTCATTCAAGTACTCAAGGCCATGCTCGAGCGACAGCAAACCACCGCCGAGGACAAGATCACCTTGGCCAACAGCAAGTACGACCACGTGAAAGCCATCAACTTAGCATTGCAAGTAAGGGGTCGATCTCGATTGCATGCCTCGACTGACTTGCATGCTACAGAGGAAAGTCATGGCGTCGCAAATGCATTCATAGCGTCCAGCAGTGCGCCTATCCGACAACAACGGCAACGTTTATTGAGAACGAATGTTGTACTGGGCCTGCCACGCGTTCGCTGCCGCTTCCTTTTGCTTTAGCAGGTCCGCGACTTGCACGATGAGTTTTTGGATTCCCTCGGCGTTGCTGGCCACGGCCGGCAATACTTCTGCTACGGTGCGCTCGACGAGGACGCCGCCCACCATACGGAACGCACGGCGGGAGCCGTCGTATCCCTTCAACGTGTCTGCCACGCGTTGATGTTCATGGAGCTCCAGTTCCAGCTCGGCATGCTTCTCGGCAAGTTGCCGCACTTCGTTCCTCATGCCTTTGTACGTGGCAATCACTTGCTGCTCGTTCAGCTGCGCTTCCGCCATCGCTCCGTCGGTGCTTGATGGAAAGAGAGATGAATTCCTGCCAGTCAGAATGCTGCAATGGACAATGGCGTCCGGATAACCCTCGTACGGAAAGTGTGAGGACAACGATCTTTTCCAGGAACGGACACCACGGCGAGCGTGTGATGGGAGGTCCTGGCTGCGTGAGACCGACCGCCGTCGGCATCCTTGTGGCGCTGCTCATGAACGCATGCGCTGAGGAGCGAGACTTCCGGTACAAGGACAATGCTAAGCAATACGTGACTCCCGACAACGCGACGCGGCTGGAGCGCAGACTCGGCACGAATTTGCCGGCGCTACAGTTGGTGTCACTGCACACAAGTCCCGACGCAGAGCAATTGAGAGTCCTGTGTTGGGTCAACACGTTCAACATGACACACGACCGTGCAAGAGCAATCAAGTCCACATGGGGCCGCCGGTGCGACAAACTGCTCTTCATGAGCAATGTCGAAGACCCGACGATTCCGACGGTCCGAGTCGTGGCACCGCCCACGCACGAGCACTTGTGGCAAAAGCACCGCTACGTCGTTCGAGTTCTCGCCCGAGAATTCGATCCCGCATCGTACGACTGGATTTTCAAATGCGACGACGACTCGTACGTGATTATGGACAACTTGAAGTACTTTCTCGCGCGGCAAGATCGAGACAGGCCCGCGATTTTTGGGCACAGGATGACGCTGCAGCCTTGGATCATGCATGAAGCGTTTGGGGATCCAACCGCCATGCCGCGCTCGTACAGGTTCGTCCGCCATCTCTCGCGTCAACCCAGCGTCACACTGTCCACAGGCACTTTCTCGATAAAGTGACACAAGCCACGCAAGACCAAGGTGGGTGGGTGAACCGTCCCCAGGGCACTTGGATCGAGACATGACAGTGACTGTGCGCAGGTGGGCTGTACTATACCCCCGGCGGCGCTGGCTACGCCTTCAATGGCGCGTACCTCGCTCGTCTCCATGACGTGCTGGACGACCCATTCTGCATCCCGCACGCCGTCGTTCCCGACGACTGGGCCGTGTCGTTTTGCATGCTGCATGAACACGTTGCTCCGAGAGACACCCGCGACCGCCATGGCCGCGAGCGATTCCACCAGTACTCGCCCGAGCAAGTGTACTTTTGGCCCGACGACCCGGACGACTACGATCACACAATGTTCGACTCGATCTGGGACGCGCAAAACTGGTACTCGGACCACGTCGGGATCGGATGGAAGAACGGCACCGAGTGCTGCGCGAGGGATTCGATCGTATTTCACTACGTCGACGACATGGCGGCGGTCGACGCGTTCTTTTACGGCGGCGGCGTCGCCATGACCTGACAAAATGCATTTGGATGGCCATAACGCGTGAAAACAGATTATCGCAACCTAGTCGTGACAACGGGCGCGTCCGAGTACCCGTGCAGGTCAAAGTCGCCGTGGTGCGGATCAAACGTCGACGGGATCGCCAAGTAGAACCCTCGCGGAAACTGGGCGGCCGGCGTGCGGACGCCGCACGCGCTGTTTGTATACGACCCTTTCGCGGACGTGACAAAGGCCGTGGTCGGGTTGCAATGGGGATCGTGCAGCTGGCCCGTCGACGTGCATGGGTACAGCGACACGTTGATCGTTGACGACGCCGCGCCACGTTGGCGCAATCGAAAAAAGAGCTGGCACGTTGCCCTGCACACACATCATGGTTGGCCTCGTTGCAATCGTTGCTGGACGTACATGACGTGCACGAGAAACTGCGGGTTGTCGAGGTAGTGGCCATAGTTGGAGCACCCCGCGGCCGTGCCAACCTCCACATTCCACTTGCCGCTGCACACAAACGGAATCATGTTGTGGCCTTCTGGCGGCAACGTAAGCACTTGAAAGGCCGCCGACGTTGCCGCCACCGTCAGCGAAAACGACCCGGTTCGATGCGGCTCGAATGTCGACGCCACGATGGTGTACGTCCCGGCTTCGACGGCTTCGACTTCCATGTAGCAAAACCCAGGGCGGTACTCGCCCGACTGCGCGCGCACACTCTTCTTGGACACGGACCCGATGCGCTGTCCGTCGCCACGAACAAGACGCAAGTTGATCGCGAGCTCGACGGCGGGCGGCGCTTCCAGCGTCAGCAGCATGCGCTCGATCGACGCGTCGTCGATCACGAGTTGGTACTGCGGGTTGTTGACAAACGTCGCATGCCTATCCAATATGACGCCAAAACGTGACGCCATTGTGTGCAATCTCTCGTACTTGGGACTCCCGCCCGCCGTGTCGGTTGTCCACGCATCCATGACGTGGATGCGGTGGGGCGGCGGCTCCGGCGCCGTCGTGAGCTCGAATGGACCCTCGGTCGAGAACACCGAGATCGTGTAATCGAGCGGCGCGAGCTTCTCGTACTGCGACGCGACCAAGATGAATGTCGTCGGTCCGTCCGCCGTGAGCTCGACGTCGACGCACGTCAGCGAGTGCGGGTTGTTGCTGTACGTCCCGCGCGCAAACGCGTTGTTTGGGTAGTACACGCGGCTTCGCTGCTTGTACACGTGCAGCGCCAAAAACGGCTGCACCGTCGTCGGCGCCTCGACGGCCGTGACATGGCGCGATAGAAGGATCCACACCGAGAACGGCTACACGTCAACGACGACGATGACGTCGGCACGAAGAACGAGAGCAGCACGACGTACCTTGGTCTTGCGATCGAGGGTGGGAAATGTCAGCGCGTACTGCGGGTTGTACCCGAGGTTGTACGTGTCGTTTTCGGGGCCGCCGTCGACCGGCCAGTGCTTGTGCATGGTGAAGCGGTACCGAAACAGGTCGGGGTTCCAGTTGAGGAAGAGCGCGCTAAAGTACGTCTGCACCGACGCAAAGTCGATCCAAAACAGCCCGTCGTCACGCGTGTGCCGCCGCCGCCGCCGCGACGCGTCCCCATCATCCAAGCCGAGTTCGCGGTCGAGGTCGGGTGTCCACCGATCGACGTCGTCCATGCCGTACGGACCGCGCCACCGCTTTCGATTCCACGGGTTTTTCACCAACAGCAGACGAGTCGACGTTGTTTCGACCACGTTGAGCACCGCGTACGCGTGCGATGGCACGAGGCCGACTTGCTTTGCCTACCACGCAGTCACGTCACAATGTGGTTTGCGCCACCTACCACGGCCTTGGGCAAGTCCCCTGTCGCGATCGTAATGAGGCAGTCGCCAAAGTTGTGCGCCGACATGAGCCGTTGCCACACCATGTCGGCCGACGTGTCGCCGCCGCCTGGGTCGGCAAACGAAATCGTTTCCGGGATCCATCCCGTGAGCGCAAACACGTCGATGCCCGAGTTGCTTCCAGGAAAGTCGTACCCGCCATTCACCTTCAAGTACGCTTTCTCGATGATGCTGACCTGCATGCACACAACGGTCAAGATGCCGCCACGATCGCGATCGTTCGTACCCACAGTTCGTTCGATTCGGTCGTGCACGAGCACAGGAGCGAGCCAGAGTGTCCCAGCGGCAAGTAATCGTCGACAACCACGCGTCGTGGGACGCCGTTCGCCCACAGCTTGACCACGTACTTCCCGCCTGGGTTGACAATGGGCGCGCCGTTTGGATCCTACACGCGCGTCCGTGAAACAGGCACCGATGCAAACGACAACGACCTGGGGAAAAATGATGTTCGTGATGAGCTGCTTGTGGAAGCGCATCTCGTACGCTGCCGTGATGCACAGCGACGCGACAAACGAGCAGTCGGTCACAACGTCCTGGACGATCACGTACGGCGAGATCTGCGACACCATGCGGGGCGGCGCCGTGCCGTACTCGGACGGCCGGACCCACTTGGCGAGTTTTTCCAACTGCTTGGACGACATGCCTGCATGACGCGGCGCGTTTAGGACCGAGCATGGTGGTCGGCAATGGCGTACTCAAGAGCCCGTCGGGGTCGGTAAACGCTTCGGTCGTGTCAAACTTTTCGTCGGACGCAATCCACGGCTGAAACAACCGACCGTTGATGACAGATGATCGCCGGAGGACGTCGACTTCTTCGGCCGTGTATTTGGCCAGCGGCGCCACGTCGGATGCCGCCACGTGGCCCGGATCGTGGGGGATCGCGTGCTGCTGGTGGTGTAGCGAGGTTGCATCCGGTACCTTGCGTTTCACTTCTACATGGCGCAGTGAGGTGCACGAGAGTGTATGATCCATGCGGGTACTCGCGTAGTCGACGTGGAACAGCAGGTCTGCTTCCATCATCAAGTCTTCCATTTCGAGCTCGTGATCTTGATTCTTGAGCGTCGTGATGCGATCGATGAGACGTTCTACTTTGCGCCGGATGCACTGGCACGCGTCGTCAGGAACGGACTTGTCGCGCAGCATCTGGTCCAGCACGTTGAGCGCCGATTTGGTCGCGGCGGTCGACGCACCTCCATAAACTCGTCAGCGGCTCTCATGTACGCATCCATCACAACGGGAAGCGCAACGTTGCGCATGGCTTCTGTTGATGCAGCCTCTTGTTCCAGCCGAGTCGCGTACAGCCATCGAGGATCGGCCGTGAGTGCATCTGGCAGCCGACCGTCGTCGTCTGTCGTGGATTCTGGACGCGGACGAGAACACACTTCTGCATGTGGAATCGCAGGCACGTCGTTGCCACTCCGAAGATCCTGTATGCGCTGCTGAAAGTCTTGGATGTGTTCGTGCAGCAGCGTCCGCTTCGACAACGACTCGACCGACGCAAGGCGGGTAAACAATTGCACGGCCTGTTCAAAGTGTTGGATTGCCAGCGCTGCGTCGTTTCCCGATTCGGCCGCATGGCCGTCCTCGGCAGCTTTGAATGCTTGCTCGTACAGGACGTTCACGCGGCTCATGCAAGGATTCCGCGGCGGCGGCGGCGGCGCAGGAGGAGTGCGGAGAGAGTGGCGTACGTTTGGAGAGTGAGAGTCGAGAGTGCCAAAAGTGTGGGGTCGTGAGTGTCGGTCGGCAAAGTTGTTCCGGGACCCATCGCGCTAGGCCATCATGGGGATTCCGCGCTTCTACCGATGGATAAGCGAGCGCTACCCGCAGATCAACCAGCAGATCAGCGATGTGTCGTTGCTGCCGGAGTTTGACAACCTGTACTTGGACTTGAACGGCATTGTGCATCAATGCACCCACCCGATCGACCAGGAAGTGAGCGAAGAGATGGGCGAGGCGCACTACATCCCGGCCATCTTTGCGTACATCGACCGGATTGTGACGCAAATCGTGAAGCCAAAGAAGCTCTTGTTCCTGGCCGTGGATGGCGTCGCGCCTCGAGCCAAGCTGAACCAGCAACGGAGTCGTCGGTTTCGTGCGGGCAAGGACTTGTACGAAAAGCGGCTGAAGGAAGCGAACGACGGGGACGAGTCGCCGAGAGCCCTGTTCGACTCGAACTGCATCACCCCCGGGACAGAGTTCATGTATCGTTTGTCGAGCCACCTGCAGTACTTCATTCGGAAAAAGCTCAAGGACGACCCGTCGTGGCGCAACTTGACCGTGATCTTCTCCGGCCAGGAAGTGCCCGGCGAAGGCGAACACAAGATCGTCGAGTACATCCGCCGCACCAAGATGCAGCCAGGGTATATCTCTCTTGCCATCCCCATCGACTCACGCACGTGTGCATAGGTACCCCCCCAACGTCCGCCATTGCATGTACGGGTCGGACGCGGACTTGATGCTCCTCGGTGTCATGACGCACGAGCCGCACTTCACGCTCGTCCGTGAAGTGGTCCAATTTGGCAGCGGGTCGCGGAAGCCAGACAACTCGGCCAAGAAGATCGTGGCGCGCCAGACCAAGGAGCAGCAGTGGCAGTTGGTGCACTTGAGTCTCTTTCGGCAGTACTTGAGCATCGAGTTGCATGTCCCGGTAGGGAAATCCCCTCCGTCTGCAACGATCGTCTTTGTGACCAACAACGCGGGGTTGACGTTAGGTCGACTGGTTTGATGCCGAACGCGCGCTCGACGACTTTATCTTTCTCACGTTTTTGCTCGGCAACGATTTCATTCCGCACAGTCCGACACTCGACATCTCGGAGGACGCGATCGCACTCATGCTGACGGTGTACCGGGACCTGCTTCCCCAGTGGGGGGATTTTCTCACAGACAGCGGCGTGCTGCGCCATCCCGAGCACCTCGAAACGCTGTGCCGCGCCATCGGCGACATGGAAGAAGCCATCTTGACCAAGCGCGTCGACGACGAAAAAAAGTTTCGCGATCGCAAGCGGTATGGCAACGGGTACGGCCGCAGCGGGTCGTCACCGACTCATCCACACGAGCAAGAACTCGACGATGACGACGACGAATTCGATCGCAATTTGGTCGCCGCAATGGCTGCGGCGGACGCGCCAGCGCTAGACGATGCCGTCGTCGTCCTCAGCGGCAGCCCCGCGTTCCAAGCCACGAAATGGGCATACTACGCTGCCAAGTTTGGAGTGCGCGACACCATGCCCGACCTCCTCATGGACATCAAAGTAGCGTACGTGGAAGCGCTCGTGTGGTGCGCGGGGTATTATTTTCAAGGCGTGCCGTCGTGGAGTTGGTTCTACCCGTTCCATTACTCGCCGATGCTGTCGGACTTGACTGACATCGCTGCGATCGTGCGACGGATTGAATTTGACATGGGCGCGCCATTCCTGCCGTTCCAGCAACTTTTGTCGACGCTGCCGCCGACCAGTGCGTCGCTCGTGCCGCCGGCCTACCAGCACCTCATGGTCGACCCGACCTCGCCGATCGCGCACTTTTACCCGATCCAATTCGACATTGACATGAACGGCAAACGGAACGAGTGGGAAGGCGTCAACTTGCTGCCGTTCATCGATGCGAGCCTGCTTGTCGACGCGATCGCGGCGCACTGCCCAGACGCGCATTTGACCGACCTCGAACGGGTGCGAAACCAAGCGGGGTCCGCGTACATGTTTTCGTACGACGTGGGCGCGATGGACACGGTGCATTCGACGCTGCCGGGGGTGCTGGACGACATTCCGTTGTCTCATTCACGGATGGACGTGTACACGCTGCCGCCACGGACCAACTTTCGCTGCACCCTCACGGACGGCGTCGAGATGCCGCTGGCGGGCTTTCCGTCGCTGTATTCGGTGCCCGTCGTCGAGTCGGCGCTGCGCGATGTCGGCGTCAATTGCTTTGGCATGAGCTCCAAGAAGAAAACGCTCGTGCTGCGTGTGGCGCCGCGGGATGCGTTGACGCTAGACCAAGCCAAGCCGCTTCTCGGCACCACCGTACATGAATCCCACGTGTCGATCGCTGCAAACACACTCACGCGGCGCTAGGTGTTTGTGAATTATCCAAACTTGCACGAAGCGCGGGTCGTCGGTGTGAGCACGGTCCACGGGATGTGCCAGCTCTCTTTCCCCGACGGCGCTATCACCGTCGACGAGCACCCCCCCGCCAAGCAAATCGAGTGGACCAAGCACGCCATCGACGAAAGCTGTCGCTATTTGAATGGCCGAGGGATGCCAGGCACGGGCGGCGTCATGATTGGGGACGTGACGTGCTTTTTGCACGTGCAAGTGTTGCAGGGCATGGTCGTTGACGAGTCGACCGGCGCGACGCGCAAGAAATTTGGCCATGTCCAGGTCAAGATTCCGTACCAATTGGCAGTGCTCGACCACCACCTCGTGGACGTCCGCTTCCAGGAGACCGCGGCGCTCGCGACGCCCGAGAGATTTCCGATTCACGCGGCCGTCGTGCTGCTCCACGGCCCGTCCAGAGGGTTGACCGGCGTCGTCGTTGGTCACCATGAAGACACGGTCACTGTCAAAGTCCCGAACGCGGCTCCCGAGCCCCCGTTTGGTTACGCCATAGCTCACGCCATCTCGGACAAGTACTACTCGAGCTATGTGATCGGCCAGAAGCTCGGGATTTCACCAGGCACACTCGGTCGCATTACGGGCTCGCTGCTGGTAAACCCTGGGCGGTACGACATCGGGCTCAACATGAAGTACAAGAAGGAGCTGACTCTGGCGGGGTACTGCCGCTACCAGTCCAAGGCGCCTGCGGCGGACGAGGTTGCCGCATGGACGACCGGGGACAGCGTATCGATTGTCGGGAGCGACGCCGCTGGCGACGGCCATGAGCACGACGGGGTGTGGGAGTACAGCGACAAGGCGTTTTACACGATCCTGGCGTACCAGCGCAAGTTTCCTCGAGTGTTTTCGGCGCTGGACAAGCTTCCGTACGCGCCCGTGTACGATGGCACGACGTTCTTGGGGGTGCCGCTGGCGGCCGTGAAGAGCGTCCTCGAAAGCATCAAGACGTGGCTCACCCAGCTCGACATTGCCCCGCTGCCGCTGATCCCGATCTCGTCCGAGACGGTGCCCCGCGCCGCGATCAAGGCCATTGAAAAGGCCAGCGACACGCTGGCTCACCACGTTTTCGACCACGTGGTGGTGGAGGTCGAGCCGACGGCGCTGTTTCGACGCGTCGAGTCCAACTACGACCTGTCGTCGTCGGCGTTTGTGCACGGCGTGCCGCGACTCGGCGACCGCGTCGTCAACTTGAGCGCCCGCGGCGTTCCGTTTGGCTTGCGCGGGACAGTCGTCGCCACGCATCAAGCGACGGCGTGTGTCGAAGTGGTGTTCGACACCAAGTTTAGCGGCGGCACGTCGCTCAGCGGAAGCTGCTCTCCGTATCGAGGCAAGCTCGTGCAGTGGGCGACGCTTTTGGTTGTGTCGACCCCTCCCGAGAAAACCACCCACACGCACCAACGCACCCCGACAAAGCAAGCCCCGGCTCCGACACAAGCCCCGGTGCCGCAAATCCAGGTCGAGACGACGGTCCCCCAGACGGCGCCGCCGCCTCGACCAGCTGCATCGCGTGTGCCAAACGTGGTGGCTCCACCGCCACCGTCCACCGACAAGATGCATTTGCTCCTCTCCAAATGGACCCAACAAACCAAGCCGACATCTTTCCACCAAGACCTGAATACCCCGGCCAACTCGATGGCGCAGTACTTTACAACGTTGCAAACTCGATCATCGCGCGCTCCGTTTTCAGGTGGACCGTCCCCGCTTCCGGCCGGTGCTCCATCCCAATTGTACAGTCAACCCCCCCTTCCTCCTGCCGACCGCCCAGCGCGGCAGCCAGCCGCGCCGACTGCCGCTCCTGTTAAAACCTCGAGCGGACTGCTGCGTCCTGCTCAAGTTCTGCAAGCCAAGCGTAGCAACGGCCCTCGGTCGTAGAAACACGCCGTCCATTGTGTCAGTAGCATGACCCAAAGATAATACACATGGGAGCGATCGATGCGATTTGCAAACCACACACGCAGACCAGTGCAAATATCGCGCTAGAGATCGTGGAGGAATTTGCCGATTTCAAACGAGATTTGCATGGCCGTCGGTCGGTTCGTCGGGTCCAAGTCGAGGCACCGCATCGCGAGGTCAAACACCCACCGCGGACACTCTGGCGTAAACGTTGGCTTGATTGAGCCGTTGATGACCTTGAGGATGACGGCGCCGTCGGCGACGGGATGGCCGTTCGCGGGATTTACATGGTCCACATACGGCGCATGGTGCGTGTCGAGCTCGGACAGGACCATCCCTGCCACCGCGGCCGTCAGCGGCAACCTTATCGAGCACGCTGCCTTACCGAACGAGTAAATGTCGGCGGATATAGTGTACCCCGCGTCCTGCAGCACCTCGGGCGCCATCCAACGAAATGTTCCGACGCCCATCGTCATCGTGGCCAAAATGTCCTCCTTCGACGTGCCAAAGTCGGTCAGTTTGGTTCCGTGGGTCGAATCCACGACGACGTTGCGCGATTTGATGTCTCGATGGATCACGTTTCGGGCGTGCAAGTACGCGAGGCCTTCCGCGATGCTGTGCATGTGGCGGTACTTTTGAACCCACGGAAACGCGGCGGCGGTGTGGGTGTCGAGGTAGTGTTTCAAGTCGCCGCCGTCCATGAACTCCATGACGCATTTCAGATCGGACGGGGCGGTCCAGCACGCCCCCACCACACGAACGATATACGGCGAATGGAACGATGCCATGAGTTGAATCTCGGCCACAAACGACTCGACATGGTGCGGGGTTACGCAAGTCGACAGCAGCGCCTTCACGGCGACGGCGTCCCCGCGAAACGATCCGGCCCACACGTTGGCAAACGCGCCAGTGCCCATGATGTCGTGCAGGTGGACGTCGCGCTCGTTCAGACGGATCGAGGCCAGCGCTCGCAGGTCGATGGAATCGCAGGTGTTGTCGCTCGGGCGCCGCACGGATGGCGTCTTGAATGGAGTGTACTGCGCTTGGGGGGTCGTGGGGTGCGGCGGCATGGATGATGGCACGTCGTCAACATTTGGTTGTTTGGGTCGACTGTCGCGATGTCGACGCCGCATGTACCAAAAGCACGCGAACCCCAGGACTGCCGCGACTCCAACAACGACACCAACCACCATGCCAGTATTCGACGGCGATGTCGGCGACGTGAGCATCGGTGGTTGGGTGGTGGTGGAGATGGCAGGTGCGGACGTGGATGGGGCGGGGGCGGACGTCGATGGCACGTCGATCGCGTCTGCAACCATGCAACTGAGCCGCGCAAACCACTCGGCGGCGACCCATACCTTTGACAACACAGACAGTGAACGCACTGGAAGACGAGGAGCGCAATGCCTTGTCTGGCCATAGCTCTTGGATCATCCCGTTGCGTGGACCGCAGTCAGCACCCGACGTCTTAATCGTGGTCGCTGTGGCGCCGTAACCCATGTAGTGGCGATACCCGTCGTCGGCCGCCGTCGTCGTGTACGGACGAAGCGAGTTGAGCGCCATGAATGTGCTGTTGTCCATGATCCATCGCGTGATCGTCAGCTCCGACACATCCCTTCACAGAACGAACACTCGGTCGCATCAACATGGACGAGCGAGACGTACACGTTTTCAATGGCCGAGCTGAAGCGAACCATGTCCATCGACTGCAGCATGTAGCACCCGTTGAGGTACCTACATGCAGCGTGAATGGTGGCACGAGCACGCATGGTCGTACACGAGGGTCATGTTGGTCCAGTTCAAGTTGGCAAAGCTCTTGTACCGATTGCCCTGGATGGACCTACGGACGTGGGTTCATGTGCCACACGTGAATGGACGCGTACAGTTTCGTGATCGATCGCGGAAGGGATTGCAATTCGTCGTTGGACGTTAGCGAGTTCGACGGGACAAACCTGACCCAGCAACGTTGGGGGAATGCCGTCGTCCAGGGAGTTCACGTACAGCATCTTGAGCTGGGACGGGAGCGGATACAAGTCGCTGATGTTTTTGATGCTGGCCAACGAGACGTTCCTGCCAAGAGCGTCAAGCGGTGAGCACGCGTCGTCGTCGAGGCGTACAATTTGATCAAGTTCGACGGCCATTGCTTTGGCTTGTATGGCGGGACGATTGTCAAGCCCCGGAATGCTCTACAAGACGATGAGCGTCATCCTGAACGAAATAACACACAGGTCCGTCAGTCGGTCGGGGAATTCTGCCATTTGCAAGTTGACCGTCGCCGGGCCACTGCCGTCGAAACCCCTGTTCGACGTAAGACGACGCGGCTCGAGTCAAAAGGACCTCACCAGGCCGTATACGTCGTAGAGATGTCCTTAAAGTAGCCGATGGCGTCCCAATACGACCCCGCGCTTTCAACCGCGCACGTCGTGCTGTCGACAACACACGTCTCGCTCCCGGATGGACATAGTGACTTGTCCGCGACGACGACTTTGGTTGCAGCAAGGGTAGAGTAGACACAAGCGGGCTCCACGGACACCATGGACCCGGCCACGAGCACGAGCACGATTGCCAGCATTGCTTGGGGTGTTCGATGATCCCGCCGCACGCAAATATGGTCGCGTCTGTGCAATTGTCTTCTCGCTGATGGCCTTTTTTTGTCGACTGATTTAGTAATACTGTTAGTAATTGCGGCCAGAATGGATAGGAATACTATCTAGGGTGGTGTGTGCCGCGCCATGCGCGAGATCTTCGACACGTTCCTGACGGACCCGGTCTTGCTGAGCGAAGACGTGTTCGCGCTGTGGCTCGAGGGACAGAACACATCGAATGCTTTGGAGATTCGCTTCCGGTCGTATGCCCACCCACCCCCTGTGTCGTCCACGTTGGACTATAGTGAAACAAACGAGCTGGACCAGTTGCGCGACTTGATTTGGCGGGACACTGTCGACCAGTACCGCCTCTTTGAGAAGCTCGAGATGTACTTGATGCAGCCGCTTCTCCTACGAACGCAGCTGCTGTTCCAAATACCACCATGGCAACAGCTCGAGATGACGGAAAAGTACTACGGGTTTGATGGAGCCGTCGTACGGAGGCTTCTGGGCAAGAAGCTCACGTCCCGCGCGCAGAAAGATTTGGACGAAGTGAGCGAGAACTCGCTTCGAACGCTGAAGAAGTCAGTATACAACCGAACGCGACGTTGTAGGGCTCTGACCATCCCGTCGTAGCTGTCGACGCCAGTTTGAAAACCTTCGTCGCGTGTATGTGTTCCTGGAAGAGAAGAATTTTCAGGTACATCTGCATCCGTACACGCCCCCCCCCGCATTTGATGGGTCCGATGACGTGCGTAGGGTCCGCTCACTCGGCTCATCTGCGAACAGTTTTTGATCTCGGAGAAGCTGGCGGCCAAGTATGCGTGCGTGGTGTTTTTGCTGCATGGGCGCTTCGAAGTGCATCCGTCGCACAAGCTCGTGGGATTTTTGTCTTGGCACGACGTGCAGTTCTTTGCCGCACTGCTCATGGGCCATTGGGTCGCTCCATCGACCAAACGACATCACCACTCGAAACTCGACGCCGCCGCCTCGGTGAAACCTCTGTCGTTTTCTGTGCTCACCGAGAGCTCGTCGCTCCTGTGTTTACGGCGGCATCGCCGAGGCGACGAAATGAGCTCGACGCTTTCCAACGTCCGTGCATGCGTGGTCATGACGCAGCGTCGACTCAGTAAAACCCCACGTAGGACGGGCACTCGTCGCTCGACTGGCCCAACTTGGCCTTCCTCGAAGCCCGCGTCACGCCCATGAGTGCCCGCGCATGCGTCGGCGTCGATCTCAACCAGCGCATGACCAACTCATTGCGAGATTTGAAGGCGCACTTTTTGAACGATGCCGACACCCTCAACGAGTATCGCAACCTCGTCATGGTGCGTTTCTCGAGTGAATCTCCTCTCGTGACGACGTTGTTCTAGTCGGTGTTGCAAGTGTCGTTGCACGGCAATCAACTGGAGCACCTGGGGCTGAAAATGCTGGTCGTGATTCGTGGGGTACGCACCGCAGCGTCGTCGTTGTCGCGGCCGACCGTGCGGTGGTTGCTTTGTAGCTGTTGGCGATCGGGGCCGGTTTGTCCCAGCCCAAGGAACTCAAAGACTTGATCGAAGACCTTGTCGATGCGGCCGGGATCGTGTTCAAGGACTCCAAGCTCCGCCTCGATGACATCGACGTCATCTTTTCAGCGTTGATCGAGTGGGGACGTCGACTCGCGATTCTCGGTGGACTGATTCGTGGTGTGCCTAGTTCTCTCGGCTCGATTGACGTGTGGTATTTGAATGCGGACGACACGCGGCTGCACTTGCTCGCGAGCTGGGAATTGTTCCTCAGCGTGTGCCGGGCCATTCTCGTTACAATTTATGACCGCATCTAAGTGCTCCAAGGCTTGGCCACGACGTCGGACGCCGGTGCCTCCAGCAGCACTTTGTCTGCATCGCTCGACAACTTGTCTTCAATCTCTCGGATCCCTGGCACCCTACCAATCCCATCGGAAAAGTGCATTGAAAAAGGAAAATGAGTGGTGCGACAAGGCCAGCCTTACGGGTCTCCCTTCTTGATCAAGTTCACAACCTCCGTGAACGACGCGGGGTACGTTGGTTCTGGCTGTGCCGTCCGTGCTAGAACAGCACACGCTTGAATCGAGTGCACGTTGGAGAAAAGGGGGTGACCCTACCGCTCGTACATTCGTCCTGGCCCTTCAACTTGTTGAGAAATGTCGCCAAGTTGCTCGGGGGAGAGTCTGTAGTGGAGTCTTGCACGACTGGGGACGGGGGCTGTGGACCGCTTGGCTGGACACTATTGAGCAGCTGTCGGCGCGCACACTCGGCCAACGAATCGGACGATGGCGTCGGTGACATGGCATTCTCGAACGCATGGCTTGCAGCTTTCAAAATGTCGACAAACTTGTCCAAGGCAGGCGCCGCGTGCCACTTCCACTCAAAGTTCATGCCTGCTTTCTCAAACCCAATGCTCGTGAGCAGGACGTCGTAATGCTACAGCGCAAGAAACACACTTTGCACACATTCACCAAACAAACAGGCGAGATCTGGTACCACAAGCCGCTCGATCTTTTGCTTGAAATTCGCATTTCCAGTCGCAATGCGGCGGTAGCGAGGGACTTCAGGATGCTACAACACATTTGGACCTGTATCCAACAAAGCCCAACGCCTACCTCGACCAAATTCTTCGTGTACATGAGCAGCACCGCTCCAGCTTGCTTGATAACATCGGTGGAATTCTAAACAAATGCACTACAGCAGACTGGCCATGTGCACAAGTCGTTACGTCGCGCGCGACAAGGTCCAAGGCGTCCAGCAGCTTTTGAACCTGCTCGTGGAATTCGGTGGCGCTATCATGCGCATCACGTGACGTGATATCGGTTGAGGTCGCTGTCGTTTGGGCAGCATTGCTCGCACCCCCCTGCGAGACCTCCTTGGTGTCGTCCAAGTGACTTAGCTTCACCTTCAAGGCTGCGATTTCAGCTTGGAGTTTCGCAATCTCACGCGCGTGCTCGATTTGTTCGACAGACTGCACCCGACGAGACTTGGTCTCGTCTTGGAGGAGCTGGACAACTTTGCGAAGTTCGTCCGTCTGAGCTTCCAGAGCAAGCTCCAGTGGCGATTTGGCTGGTTGGGGTACCACGGCGTCGCTGCCATCACTTGACACGTCGTCGTTGCGCAGGAACCTCCACAGAACACCCATCAACGTGGCCGTACTTATCACTGGGAATAAGAAGGACCACGCGAAGGACAGCATGGACTGGGGTGGTCCGGGTGCCGCGAGGGGGGTCGCTTGGTGGTGCTGCTCTATTGCAGCGTTAATCTCTGCCCTGGACAAGCCTTTTTTCTCCAAGAATGCCAAGCGCTCGGAAAGAGGTGTTGCCTGCAAACGAACCATCATACTCTGGCGCATGTCGAAGGGTCTACCTGGACGTCAGGATGGCTCAAGAATCGCACGCCGCTCCTGATCTTCTCCAAGTCATGCGATGCTGGCACCTCCTTGGCGTGCTCCGACATGGTCAAATTGGAATACAGAAGTCGATCAAGAAAGTCAACATACGCAATGTGTGTTCAAAATATCTGTATAACTTGAAAATCTATTGAAGACTGTCAATATGCGGCCGCCGCCTCCCGTCCGTGGAGGCGCCGTTCCTTGACACACGTTACCGAGCGATGAATGAACTCCAGTCTATTCAAGACAGCATAGTCTACTGGCGGGCTTGCAGGACCCTGAAGTCGTTCAGAAACTGGCCGAGCTCTTTGATAAACGTGGGTTCGTCCATGTGTCCACTCCAGCACCGCAATGCGTCGAGGCACTTGTCTCCGACAAACTGGGGTAGGCACACTTGAAAGAACGACGCCATGTCGACTTCGGCAATGTGGAACAGGAGCAGTCCGAGCTCTTCTTGGAGCAAACTCACCCGGCCACGTGTGAGCAGCGTCAGTATTGTGTGCAGGTACGCCATGCGAACTTCCGTGCGAAAGGCGGAAAACCCAAAGATGCCGTGCGACGCTTGAATCCGCTCGAGGGCAACTACGATTTGTTTGCACAGAGGCGGTGGGACGTTTTCTTGCTGCAAAATCGTCCCAATGGCCTGCACAATCCAGTCGTCAAGGCACGCATTCCAACGTCGACGACAGAGCGTGCGTACCTGGAGGATCGTCATGAAGTACTTTCCTGCGATCTCGCTCGCAAACACTTTTTCCCGCCGACCGCTTGCATCAAACGTCGTCTGTGTGATGATGAAGAATCGATAGTGATTCTCCAAGATCTAACGGAGCAGGCGACGGTGACGGACGCCCGTTTCCGACCATGGTTGGCTACGCACCTCTTCCATCAGAGCAATGAAAAACGGAACGACCGTGTCGTGGTGGTTGTGCGCAAAGATGACCTGGGACAACGACTTGAGGTCCACACGGTCGACGGCATCGCGAACCTCATGGAGCGTATTGAAACACAAGTCCAAGATGCTACAACAACACGACGATGAAAAGCACCACGGCAAGGACAGACTCGATCAACCTGTGCAGCAAACTCGCCAGCGTCGGTGTGTATTCTTCCACGAGAATCCGCAGGAGCTTCAAGAACGCACACAACACGGCCGTGCCCGGGGCCCCCAACGCTTCCAGTCTACGTCATGCCGCATGAAAATGCCGGGAACGCGCCACGTAATGGACTGGACCTGGACGTCAAGTGTTTACGCTGGAAGAGCTCGACCAACGTCGTGACAGTTTGGCCGACCGTGTCGTTAGGGAGCTCCCTTCGAATCGACCGGAACAAGTCCGAGTAGAGCCAAATGAGCTCGTTGATGGCAGACACGACCGCCTGGAGCTGGCTAGCTTTGCACTGGGCCAGCGCGTTCATGTAAATGCGAATGGCATCGAGGGAGTACGGCAAAACAGACTCGAGGTGGGCGTAAAACACAACCTTGACTTGCTTTGGCTTGGTGAGAACGACTCGCGCAAGGGATCGGCAGATCGAAATGTCCCGGACGAGTTGGGTCAGCAGCGACGTCTCGAGCACACGGTGGACGTTTTGCTGCATCGTGACGACCGACTCGACGAACGACGTGAGCACTGGCGTCAGCAACGACGCGAACGCGTCCGACACGACGGTGCCGTCGCCGCTGCTCAAGATGATGTGGGATAGAGCGGTGTACAATTTGCACTGAATCGACTGGCTCAAGTGCAGGCAAAACTCCTGCAATCCCAGGTACAGTTGGCGCAACGACGGGATCTCCGCTTGAATCGACACGGGAAAGACCGACCCGATGCACGCGAGCAGGTTGAGCGCCGATTGCATCACGTTCTACACATAAAAACAGATCCGCTGGATTCGAATTGGGCGAGAATCGGTCGCCCCCACCTGCGGCGACGGCACAATCGACGTATCGAGCGTCGTCAATACGATTCGTAGAATGGACTCGCCGATGGTTTTCACGGGCTCGGCGCCCCCGCTTTGAAACACAAACGGGACGCAGCTCGTGCACAGTCGCACGCACGACAGGATCTCGCACTAGCCACAAATGTCACCAACCATCGACACAAGGCAGTGGGGTACATTACCTCGAGCTCCACAAAGACGGCCCCGCGGGAGTGCAGACGGTGGGTCGTGATGTACTCGGCCAACTCGACAAACATGACCAAGATGTCCCACCCGGTCGTTTTGTCGGCCAGGACGTCGCTGTTGCTCACGTGTTGAGCCGACACACACGATAGCAGAGCGCACTCGACAGTCAAGTCATGAACCTGCGTGCCACGTGAGGTGAGGCAAGCTTGTCATGGGATGGTATACCGCATGGCGCTCGTTTGTTCCGTCGGCCGGGATTTGCGTGTTGTGAATATCCATGAATTGTTTACACGACGACTTGACTGCGGGGAGCAGCGTAGTGAGCAGCGGTTGTGCGCACCCAGGCAACTGGAGAACCAGTCAGAGTTACATGCCGCCGGATTGCAAACGTACCCGAGTGATCCGTCGAACGAGGGAGAAGCACTCAAACACGAACGCCTTGAGGTCGGAAAACTCGGCCGATTCCTGGCCTTGGTCTTGCAACGCTCCAGTCGAGATCTCGAGCTCGTTGTCCCCAAACACGTCGGGCTCGTTGGAGGCCGTGCGGGGGGCGACGGGCTCGTCGTCCAGCTCGTCCAGCTGCGGCTGGTTGGATGCAAACAACATGCGCTGTACCAAATGCTGCATGACGCCAATCAAGCCGTCCTCGTACGACCTCAGCAGGACACGGTCCGTCGTTCCATTCTCTTCGGCGTCTTCCACGTGGGTTACAAACACTTCCCACACCGTCAAGCAATGAAACAGGCCAGACACGTGCGGCTGGTGCGTAGTCAGGACGACAACGAATCCCAGCAGCGACGACAGCGACGCGCTGTATCGAGCATGGTGCAAGTGGCGCAGGTGATGCGTCAAATAGGCCTCGACAAACCCAGACAGCTTGTCCAGGTACTCGTCGTCCACGGCCTTGATTGCAGGTTCCGAGAAAAGTGCAAGGAAGCGCAAGAGTCCTTCCAAAGCACAGTCCACGACGACCAGTGTTACTTCGCGCGTCCACTTCTTGGCCACAATTGTCGAGAGAGTATCGCATGCAGCAATACTCGACACCCTCAGACCCGTGCGCGATGGTTGATCGATGCGGACGTGGTTGGCAGCAAAGTCCATGGCAAGCATAATGATATCCCTGACGACTCCGCCGTCGCGGATGTTGAATGTGCACAAAAACCCGGCAATTTGAAGGGTCGTGGCCAGAGCCAATTCGGAAAACGCAGGCGACTGCGCCGCGACCTGCTGTTGGAAATGGGCCAACAACTTGACCACCACACTAGAAAATGGAGCGAAATACGTCTCAAATTGCGACTGATGGGCCATCCGATCGCTCGTGCGCTCAAGAAACAAACCTTGAGAATCGTTCTGGGACACAGACATTTCTTCGCACAGGCAGCTCAGCACGTCCAGCGCATATTGCCGAACGGTCCCATCGGGCTGCAGCGTCTCGACAGCGCTGAGGATTTTGGCGCAGAATTCAGCAAGAGAATTGTGGCGTAGCACGGCGAAGACAAGCACCAGACGCAGTTTGTCCACGATATACTTGGGCAAGTTGTTCGTGGGTTCCGTCACAATGTTCCAGAGCAGTGCGATCAAGGCAGAGCAATCCAGGTCTAATCGAGAGCGGACCAACTCGTCCAGCGTCGACGTGGCAAACCAAAGCTGCTTTTCATTTGTTCTGCAGGTCGATGAGAAAATTCACATTTTGACGTATCAAAATTCTTACGAGGTTTGGAGAAACTGCAGTGCGTACGGAAGCGTCTTGTACTGTGACAGGTAGCTCACGGCCAGCTGCCGTCCCTCAGGCGTCGACCTGGGCGAGAATCCCAGCGCGACGTCCAGGGCTTCGTCAAGAGTTTCGTAGCTCATGCTTTAAAGGTCGACAATTGCTGGCGAAAGAAACGCAGTAGTATCTTTTCGCCATAGCTAGTAAGTACCGATTGAGTAGTAGTACTACATTGGCCCGTGCACTTTCCCCGTCGACAGCACTAGTATTCCTAATACGAGAACGGTATATTTTGACGGAATAATTGCCCCAATCAGCGTCGGAATATTCGTCATCAAGACGTCCATCTTCATCCGCCCTTCGTCCACCTCAAGTCACAGCGATGGCAACCACGGACAAGTACGATCGCCAGGTGAGTGGGAATGCGGCAACCAATAAAGTGGTCATGCTGGTTCTGCGTTAGTTGCGTCTCTGGGGAGCACGAGGGCAAGAGCAGCTCATGTCGGCCAAGTTGCTGCTGTTGAATGCTGGTCCCACAGGATCGGAAATCCTGAAGAACGTCGTGTTGCCGGGAGTGGGGTCGTTCGAGATCGTTGACGATCATGTAGTGTCCGAATCGGATCTAGGAAATAACTTTTTCGTGAAGACGGAAGATGTGAATCGTCCGCGGGCCCAAGTTGTGACGGAATGGATGCTCGAAATGAATCCCGATGTCCGCGGCGCATACAACATCACGTCTCCCGCGGAATTGATTGACCACGGTAATCTCTCTTTTCGACAAGTGTCACGATGTTTGTGCGGTGCATGTAGATGTTGCGTACGTGGACAAGTTCAGCTTGATCATTGCCACGCAGGTGGTGGAGCCGACCCTTGGGAAACTGGCCAAGCATTGCCAGTCCAAAGCCATTCCGCTCTTGGTGAACCACTTCGTCCCATGTCCATGCGTTCAACGATGTCGTAGGTGCTGCATTCGTATGGACTACTTGGATACCTCCGCTTGCAGATCCCCGAACACACCATCGTCGACTCGAAGCCCGACTCCCCATGGCACGACCTTCGCTTGTCCGCACCCTTTCCCGAACTGCAGGTATGCATGCCTGCCTTGAATGCATGGTGTATGACGAATTCCCTTGGCCCGTCAGGCATATGCCGACTCGTTTGACCTGGACAACTTGGACTCGTACGAGCGAGGCCATGTTCCGTACGTTGTGATTTTGATTCAAGCCATGCAAGAATGGAAGGCAAAGCACCACGGCGCGCTTCCCAAGTTCGTCATGCGATGCCACTCCCTATGCCGTGTAATTGCTCCTGGGTAGAACTTTCGCCGAGAAACACGACTTCAAGCAGCTCATTCGGTCCCAGTGCCACGGCTCGTTCGGTCAGGAAGTCAACTTTGTCGAGGCGTACGATAACGCGTTCAAGGCGTACAGTTTGCCAAAGGTAGTAGCACGATCTCACGGCACGCATGCGCTCCTACTTGCACAGGACGGCATTCCGGACGAAGTCCTGGATGTCCTGCATCACGCAAAGTCGGTGAACGTCACTTCCACGACGTCCTCGTTCTGGTTCATCGCGCGGGCATTGGCAGAATTCGTCGACAAGCATGGCGCGTTGCCCTTAAGTGGCCATGTGCCCGACATGACGGCGTTCTCGCATACCTATATTGCCCTCCAGAAAATCTACGTCAACAAGGCTGCGCTCGATTGCGATGAAATCTTCGCGACGTCCGCAGCACTACTGAAAGTAGCGGGGGCAGACTCTGCTCGGTGGGCTGACAACGTTGTTGGGGCTCCACCTCACACCCCACCGTATAGAATCACCCGTGACGACGTGGCCGAGTATTGCAAGCATGCGTCCAGCATTCGAGTGAGTTCCTCTGTCCTGCCGCTCGGCCGCAGTAACGATCATGTGTCATTAGCTGGTGCAAACGAGGTCGTTGGCGGACGAAGCGCAGCAAGCAAATTTAAGCGAGGTACGTTGACCCGCTGGGGGGGCCAGGAGTGATCGTTCAGCAGGTGGATTTCGACGACGAAAACTCGACGCAATCGCCGCTCCTTTGGTATTTTTTGATTCGGGCTGTTCAAGCTTTCATCGAAGAGGTACATGCCCGAACGAGCGTTCCTGGCATCATCGTCATGCGTGCTCGTAGTTTGGAAAATACCCTGGCGCGGACAACAACTGTCCCAAGGAAGCGCAGTGGCTTGTGGACAAGGCCCGCAGCATGGCTACGCACTCGTTGGAATCGTTTCCCGCAGAGTGGATCACCCTCGACCATGGGATTGAAACATGCCGAAACAGCGAAGTCGAAATCCACAACATTGCGGCGATTCTGGGCGGCGTCGGGGCTCAAGAAGCGGTCAAGGTATAATGTCGGCGACATTCGATCGTGATTCACATGGACACAGGTCATCACACACCAATTCATGCCGTTGAACAACACATACATCTTCAACGGAATCACGGGATGTGCTGCCACGTATGCGCTTTAAACGAACGCGAGAGCGCCGCCAACGGGAATAACATGGCAAGACAGAGGGAGCATCTCTACTGCGCCAGTTCGTCTTTGCAGCGTGGGCAAGCGCACTCAAAGTGATATTCACTACCACATGACACACACCATGGGGACCGACAACAACGCTGGCAAGGGTACCTGAGTTGGGCACGTCGTTCGTCGACGTCAACGTCCGTGTCGATGTACGCAATGCACAACTCGTCGCCAGGCTGCATGCAACCCGTCATGTGAGCCTTTCAACGTGTACCCAGAGCAGCACGTACACCGATATCTTGGATCGCCACGACCGTGGCTTCGCCGGTTTCGTATGTGACGGCAACGTTCGGGTCGCAGCTGTGGTTCATCATGCAGATGAGCGAGTACAGCGCTGTGCCGTCGAGGTCTGGAAAGTCCCAGTCGGCCACTTGGTCGTCATCATCATCGTCGTTGTCGCCTTCGTGTTCCAACTTGAGCTTGGCTTGGATCGTGGCCGAGATGGTGCTGAGCCACGTTGCAACTTGGGCATGGCCGCTCTTGTGGCGCTCCTCGGCCAACTCGTTGAGCGGGTGGCGAATTTCGAGGCTGATGTTGTTCATTTCAAACATGCCGACGACGTTGGCAAAAAAGTCGAGGGTCAGCACCCCCGCCGCTTCGCACGCGTCCAACGCATGGTCAAAATCCATCGTCGCCATGAAGCTCGAGTCCGGGTCCGGGTGGTTGTCGTGGAGCATGATGTGGCTTACGTTGAAGCGCAACCCATCCAAAAACAACGACAGTGTATGCGCCAGCAAGTTCTTGAAAATGTCGCAGTACTCTTCCAACGTTTGGCCATCTTCGAGCTCGGCGTTCACAGCCACCACCTACCCGCATGAGTGTGCATCATGGAGACTCTACTGATCGTACCTCCCACCAAGGCAATTTGCAAAAGACGTCGACGGGGCGTCGCGCATGGACCATGTCCTGGCTCTTGGCGTATCGCACGATAATGGAGCAAATGACTTGCGCGGCCAACAAGAAGATTTCGTTGGTTTCTGTAGGAGAGACGTAAATCACCGCTGCATCGTTTTTCTGAGCGTGCTCGTTTGCTGAGCGACGCACGGAGGCATCACTACCAGTGGAGTAATCGACAAACGCTTGCATGGGAGTGTCGGGGTGGCCAGCACAGAGCAAGCAATGGTATCGTTCCCATGCGGCAACTTGACATTCCAGCGAGCAGTACACTTCACCGCAAGGACAAGTCAGTATCTGCGTGGGTGCGGCGCTACTGTCCTTCAAAGCGTTTGGGACAGTCGGAATTGCATCCGTGCCAACTTGCAGCATGACTGCGAGTTGCTCCTCGACTGTGCCAAGCACCTTGAAGCAATTGTCACACCCTTGTGTCGTTCGCTAAACACAGAAACACTTTAGATCAATTGCATAAAGCACGAACACGTACGCGGTTGGCGCGATGTTGCATTGCAACAAAGGGTTTTTCACGAAAGATGGCTTGGCCAGCTGTGAACCGCGTCGCGGCAAAAAGTGCTTTGCCTTTCCCCTCAGCACGCCCAAGCCTAGGTGAGGCACGTCGAGCAGATGAGAAACTTGCCGTGGTGCGTGTACCGAATGGGTTTGTCTTGGATGAGGTGTGCAAAGTAGGTCATCGTCTCCACGTTCTCGGACGCCATCGTTGATGGGAGCGCTTTTTGGATGAACCAGCCCAGCGGCACAGTTCATAAAATACAGTCAAATTATACTATAATGTTAACTTGGTTAAAGTATGGTGTTCCGCAAGAAGCGACAATTTGAGCGAAATAGTGATGGCTAATTCGCACGGTATATTTTGATTGGCGAAAGATTTTGAAATGGTGCGATCTGATTGGTCCACCAATTCCCATCGTATCAACCAATGAATTTCCCTGGTGTGGCACAACCACCCCAGAGATACACCATCGCCCCATCCACCATGTCGACGGTCAAGCGCAAGAACCGTGTCGATATCGGCGACATGAACAAACCTTCTAAGATGTCCAGGGTCTCTCTAGACAGCGAAGAACCTCCCGTCGTGAACCCATTGACCGGTGCGTTGTACAGCAACAAGTTCAAGAGTCTGTACGCGAAAAGGCGGACGCTGCCTGTGTACCAATTCCTCAAGGAGATTCAAGACGATGTGCGCAAGAACCAGGTCGTAGTCGTCGAAGGCGAAACGGGCAGTGGGAAAACGACTCAAATCCCGCAGTTCTTGGTGCAAGCAGGTTACACAGACAATGGCAAGATCGTCGCGTGTACGCAGCCTCGTCGTGTGGCTGCAATGAGCATTGCGAAGCGCGTGTCCGAAGAAATGGATGTCGTTCTAGGCCAAGAAGTCGGGTACACGATCCGTTTTGAAGACGTAACGAGCGAAAAGACGTTGTTGCGATTCATGACGGACGGTATGCTGCTCCAACACGCGATGAACGACCCGCTCCTGTCCAAGTATTCAGTCATCATCCTCGACGAAGCGCACGACCGTACGTTGAGCACCGATATTTTGATGGGTCTGCTCAAAGAGGTGCTTCTCAAACGGTCCGACTTGAAAGTCGTCGTGATGAGTGCCACGCTGGACGCGCTCAAATTTCAAACGTACTTTGACAACGCCCCGCTCGTGCGCGTACCAGGTCGCATGCATCACGTCGACGTATTCTACACGCCCGAGCCCCAACGCGACTACGTGGAAGCTGCCGTTCGCACGGCCGTGCAGATCCATTTGTGCGAGCCAGAAGGTGACATTTTGCTCTTTTTAACCGGCCAAGAAGAGATCGACACATGCGTCCGGCAGATCGCTGCCGAGTGCCACGCCCTGGATCAAAAGAAGGTCGGTCCGGTCGATGTCTATCCGCTGTACTCGACCCTGCCGCCGGCGCAACAGCAAAAGATATTCAACTCGGCGCCTGGGCCGGCCTTCCCCGGCGGCCCACCCGGCCGAAAGATTGTCGTCGCGACCAACATTGCCGAAACCAGTTTGACCATTGACGGGATTGTGTACGTGATTGATCCTGGCTTTTCCAAGCAAAAGGTATACAACCCCCGCATCCGCATCTCGTCGTTGTTGGTGTCGCCGATCTCGCGCGCGTCAGCGCAACAGCGCGCCGGCCGTGCCGGTCGTACACGCGCGGGCAAGTGCTTCCGACTGTACACCGAACGTGCCTTCAAAACCGACTTGCAAGAACAGACGTACCCCGAGATTTTGTGCTCCGAAATGAGCTCTGTCGTCCTGACGCTCAAGAAACTCGGGATCGACGACTTGGTCCATTTCGACTTTATGGACCCGCCCGCGCCCGAAACCCTCATGCGGGCGCTGGAGATGCTAAACTACCTGGGCGCGCTGGACGACGAAGGCGATCTCACCGAGCTCGGCGCCCAAATGGCCATGCTTCCCGTGGAGCCGCAACTTGCCAAGATGCTCTTGACCTCTGGCACGTACAACTGCGTCGCCGAAGTCACCACGATCGCGGCCATGTTGACGAGCGGGTCGGAACCATTCGTGCGCCCGAAAGCGGAAGGCAAGGCGGCCGACGAAGCCAAGGCCCAGTTTGCGCACATCGACGGCGATCACTGCACCTTGCTCAATGTCTTCCATGCGTACAAGCTGAACAACGAGGACAAAAACTGGACGTACGAAAACTACCTCAACTTCCGCGCGCTTCAGTCCGCGAGCAACGTCCGCGAGCAACTCCTGCGCAACCTGCAACGTCTCGGTCTCCAAGCCCGGGCGGGCGAAATGAACAATCCCGACTACTACGACAACATCCGCAAGTGCATCACGGCGGGGTTCTTCATGCAAGTGGCGCACAAGCGAAGCACAGGCGGGTACCTCACGGTCAAGGACAACCAGGAAGTGCACTTGCACCCGAGCTGCGTCCTCGACGATAAGCCCGAGTGGGTGTTGTACAACGAATTCGTCCTCACGAGCAAAAACTACATCCGGCTAAACACGCGCATCAAAGGCGAATGGCTCGTCGAACTGGCGCCGCACTATTACGACTTGGAGAACTTCCCGCCGTGCGAGGCCAAGAAGGAGCTCGAGGCGCTGTACCGCCGCCTGTACGCCAAGCTGCGCAAGTAGGGCATTGTTTCGTCACTATAATGTTACACCCCCATCGGGCTGACTGTGTTGTCGCTTTGCTGCGATCGCAGAAACATGGCGATTTGCTCCTGGCTGAACTCGCGCATCCGCGCGTTGATCGCGTACACTTCGGCGCGATGACGCTGCTGCTTGTTCTGTTGTGCTTCGTCTTGGTCCGCCTTCGCGTTCCTGGGTTGCTGCTGTCTGTAGATGTCTTTACTTTTCGTGGAGGTAACCGCAGGATCCCCAGGCCGCGTCGGTGCTCCGTTGTCGGCCACGGTGATTTTGCTCATCGTTTGGTGGCGCCGCTGTCGAGGCAGCGAGCGGACCTTGTCTTGACTCCGAGAGACTGTTGCCGAGTGGGTCATTCTGGTCTTTCCTCGCCCTCCTTCCGTCATCACCTGTGGAAGCCTCACGGGCAAGTTCTACAGAGCACGTGGCGGATGGGCGCCTCGCATTTTCCGATCGCGCTGTTGAAGTAAGGTACTGTACCGGCAACTTGTCAGCCACTGGCTTTTGCAAGTCCCCGCTTGCAGTGGGATCTTCCTGCTCCAACCCAGACCATTTGGTCGGTGAGCTGCGCGCAACCGCGCTCGCCGCGTCATGTGCCACGGGCATGCTCATCATGGCACGTCAGGTGGTCGGTCGATCGGCCGCGTGACTTGACGACGGACCGAGTAAAAATAAACTAGTAAGGCAGACTAGTACCCCTCGCTGAATCCCTAGTAGCTTCCGTGGATCCTGATTGGGCCCCGACGTGACCTTGCGGCAACTTGCAGAACTTCACCAGATCGCAATTCCTCACGCGCCGGTCGGTCGGCTGTCTCGCGGAGGAGGGATGAGCGCGGCATGGCTTGGTCGGCTCGCGAGTATTGCCAGTATTGGGGCAGCTCTAGTGAGCAGTCTCCCGGACAACTTGCCATCCAGTCCTGTTGACGTGCCAAGCACGCCGGTGGGCACATGGTCAACTGCTGCCGCCCCAACACCCGTCGTGTGTCCCCCTTTGGTTTGCAACGACCCGAACGCAGTCGAGTGCGTGGTGTCCGCCGCCGTTCAGTTTCCGTGTGTGGGTTCGGATCTGTACTGTGTGTGGGAATCTGCAAATGATGTCGTTCTCGCAACGACCGTGGGCACGATGTCGTCCCAGCCAACGTGCCGCGTGCACTTGACGTGGCACGTGAATGGATTGTTCCACATGACGAGCAATTCGTCCGTGTCGATGACGTCGTTTCAGTTGACTGCGTTGGACTTGTTCATGGACGACACGAGTTTGTTTGTGATTGAAGAGACTCTGGCGGTGAACGCGTCGCGAAAGTTCCGCCTCGACCAAGACGCCACCATCATATCTGGTGGATCGTGGCCAGGTACAATGGACCCTGTGCATTCTTTGGCGATGCTCATAGCGCTCTAGGTCATTCTGGAGGCCGAGTGAATATCACGACGTCGTCGTTTGTCTTGCATGGCGAAATCCGTGCATCGGGCGGCGAAGGCATTTGCATCGATGGCAAATGCACTCCAGGAGGCAATGGCGGCTTTGTCACGCTTCTGTACACGTCCGTCGCGACTGAAACCGGCAGCATTGTGGTCTCTGGTGGAGCGAATCCGTTGAACTCGGACCCGCATGCAAACGTCCACGCGGTCGACGACGACGACGACGTGTTGTGGACGGCCAACTGCCTGTCCGGGGCCGCCGGCCAAGTGCTTCGCATATTTGCTTCAAACAAAGGCACTGACGGCTACTTGGTCATCAGCAATGGCTTCAACGGCCCCAGCTCGAACGTTCGCCGGTGCGCCCCCGTCGTGTTTAACACTGGCAGCATCGATCCATCGGTGAAACGAGTACTCATTGAAGGCGAGTCGCTCGTCCGATTCGACGGCACAACGTGGGGGATGCATGGAGACAGCGAGTTGATTGTCGAGGATGCCACGTTGGTCGGTGTGGCCGCGGCGCCCTTGCACGTGTTTGTCAAGCAGCTGGTGGTTCGCGGCACGAGCATCTTGCATTCGTCGGCCGGACTGTACGTCACGGCCGACATTTTGTCGATCGACTTCGGCGCCAAAGTCACGTGGGGTCCTCAAGCGTCGTCCAAGTTTGTCGCGTCGGACGGGGTTCAAATCAATGGCAACGTCTCGACCACGTCGACCAACGGCGGCGGGACCTTTGTCATCCAGAGCGGCGGCAACCTGGTCGTGGACGGCACGATCTCGACGCCAACGTTGTTTGCCGCGTCGACAATCAACATGGTCGTGACCGGCGTGATTCAAACGAATGCTCAAACTGCCGTCGACAGCGCCCAGTACCCGCCGTGCTCGCAGTTGGTGGGCGCGGACCCGGCGACGCTAAACTACACGTTGATGCTGACTTCGCAAGGATCGATTGATCTCGGTCAGCAAACCAAGCCGAGCTTGTTGTCGGGCAGCTCCATCTTGCTGTGCAGCAATCAATCCATTCGCGTTGGACACAAGTCGGTCGTGTCGGCGACCGGCCTTGGATACCCTGCGACGCGCGGTTTGGGAGCAGGCGATTGCACGGACGGGTCTGGCGGTGGAGGTGGCTACGGCGGCGATGGAGCCGACTCTGTCGAGATCCAGTCTGGGCATGTGGACGTGGTTCATTCGGACGGTGGCCTTTCGTATGGGTCACGATCGAGTACTGGGTACTTGGGCTCTGGTGGAGGCTGTTTTGGCGGCGGCACGGGGGGTGGCCTCGTCATGTTGGGAGCGTATCGAGTCGAATTGAACGGAAGCATCCTGGCCAACGGGCAGAATGGCGTCGCCGCGCGTGCCGGGGGTGGGTCTGGCGGCTACATTGGTCTGACGATTTTGAATGGCATTGTTGGCACGGGGTACTTGTCTGCGTCGGGGGGGAATGCGTCGTGCAGCCAAGATGCGTACCGAAGCAGCGCCAACGCGACGACGTGGACGTGTGGCGGCGGAGGTGGCGGCGGTCGACTGCGCCTGTTGGGGTGCGAGAATTTCAACGATTGCACGACAAACTTTTCAGGCACGTATTCCGTGATGGGTGGCAAAGCCGACAAGGAAACGGCGCGAGCCAGCATTGGCACGTACTTTGGGTTTCCGTGCCCTCCAGGATACGGTGGCTTGATGTGCCGGGTATGCGACAAAGGGTCGTTCAAGCAAGAGCGCGGCAGCTCCGAGTGCTTGGTGTGCAAAAACAGTCCCGTCAACGCGCATTATACCCACAACGGTGCGTCGCCCTCGGGGAATGCTGGCGCTCATGGTCGATAGGGTCGACGTCGTCCGAGTGCTTGTGGTCGTGTGACCCGGGCTACACTGGCATCCATTGCCTATCGCCTTTGGATGACTTTTTCGACATGTTTGGCGGCAAGCTCGTGTTTTTTGTGGTGGCTTTTGGGGCCCTCGTGTCGATTGTGGTCGCAGGATATCTGTGCAAGAAGGACCTGTACACACCAGACAAGTCGTCGTCGAACGTGCTGGAGAAGGACCACTTGTTGGCCAAGCGTCCGTGGTACAAGCATCGGCTGTCGAGGATGATTTGGCCGCGCGTGGGGTATCCCAAATTGCAAGAGAACGAGCTCAAGATCCACATGGCGCGCATCTACTTGAGTGGCAACAACACGCAGGAGAATCCGCTGCGGCTGCATGCCGACGTCCCACGCGGCCTCGACCTCGTGCTCGACAAGGACAAGTTTAAAAACTTGGCCGAGCACGTGAATTCGATTTTGGCGTTTTCGACGGGCGGCAGCATGCTGTTCAACCTGACCAAGATGCTGTGCTACCCCCTCGCGTCGGACGTGATGTTTTACCGGCGCCACAAGAAATTCAATGCGCTCAAGCGATGGATGTCCAAATACAACCACGAGTGCATGCTCGGCGCGCGATCGCGGTCCATGGCGAACGCTCTCAAGCTCGGGTACTGCGCAGACTACTCGCTGGCGTACATTGAGCTGCTGTACGTGGAAAACAACCCGTCGAGCTGTATTCCGCGACCTCCTGGCATTGTCGGCAAGCCGCACTTGCCCCTCGTGCTGCTGTTTGCCGGGCTCGGCACGTACGAATCGCCCTTGTATCTGGATCCGAACGACTTGCTCGTCCGAAGTGTGCCGCAGTCGCCCGAGCTGACTGCGTTTATCGACGAAGCCTGGATCGAAATCATTGCCGACTTGAATGCGATGCTGCGGGTCGTCAACGTCCAACATGCGTCGCACAGCCTGCGCGACCTGATGCGTGTCTCGAGATTTTGCGAGCAAAAGAATGGCCACCACATGCGAAGCCAACGCGCGCCGAGTCTGGGGGGATTGCGCATGCACCTCGGTCGGTTTTTCACAGGCGGCAAGGACCAACGCTACCAGTGGGGACTCTTTCTCACGTGCGTCCACATCCAGAAAAGCGTCCAGGTATGTATCTCGCGACCGGTCGCGACTGATTGTTTGACCAGGTCGCGCCGTCCCTCTCGGCATCGTCCACGATTGGCATCCGCGAACAAGCGCTGCTCGAGAATCCCAACGTGTGGTCGCCCACAAAGCCGCCATCGTCTGGGTGTCGCATGTCGAGTGGGTGGAATGCCCCGATCGACGAGATGCTGCCGATTCCCGGTATTTTGGTCAATACCGACGCGTTGGAGGAGCGCCAGAACCACGTCCAGACGAGAAACCAACTTGTGTGCCACATGCACCGCGTCGTTGTGCCGTCCAACGTGATGAAGGCCACGATGGTGACGCGGTCGTGGATCCTGTACATGACGATTGCCGTGGCGGTCTTTTTGGACTTGGCCACGACGCTCGGCATGCTCGTGAATCTCAAGTGCGTGGAAAACGGCATGGAAATGCGGTCGTGCACGAACGGCGTGCTGTGGCCCGTGCTCCTCGTGTACCCCTTTGCCATCATCGTCTCTCCCATTTGCGGCATTGTGACGCTCACCACGTCGTCGCCGACATTTGCGCGCAAGTACGGGCTGTGGAATGCATGTTCTGTCGTCAATGTCGCCGTCGCTATCGTGATTTGCTACATCGAGTCGGACAAGCTCGTCGCTCCATACGTCACGCGGCCTTTGCCCCTCTTTCCTTGCGCCACGCTGGTCGTCAAGGTCGTTCAGGCCGTCGTGGTCGACTACTTTATCGCCGACATGGAGGCCACGCGGCGTCGACGGGGCTGGCGCGGCTTGATGAAGCGCCGCGACTCGGACTCGAGCACGCCTCCAGCGTCCCCGTAGTACGTTTGCCTCGTGTCACACGCCATTTCATGGTTGTATTGTGTAGTCATTCGCCACGACTGAATGAAGCCATCCCGTTCAAGGAAACAGAGGCCCGACGGGGCAGTTCACACTATGGCACGGTCGAGTCTAACAGCTTTGTCGTGCGATGAAGCGATTAGCTCTCTGTGCTTTTGCACATGCAGCCACCACGTCCCGTGCATGTGACGAGTGCGCATCGACCGTACGTGCTGGAGGAACGAAAAAAGGCTCGATTTCATCAAATGTACACAAAATCATCAAAAATTCGTATGGGGACGGAATTCTCCACATCGCACACGAATTTATGACAAAAACCAAGTTGGCTTTGAGATAGTATTTGAACAATGGTAGAACAAGCGAGCGACGGAAAAATGCCCCCAGTGGTTTTAAAGAAATATATTGAATTTTGTATCTCAATAAAATAACCCACAACGAGAATGGAGAGTATTTTATTGTCGTGTCGATTCAAAACTGGACCTACGTGCCGAATCAATCGACAGATGGAAATCGACAGATGAATCGGCAGACAACTCCGTCCAATCATCGAGAAGATAGAACAGTAATATCGTCCAATTAAATTTGACTTTGTCACTAGTTGCCACCGAGCCAAATGCGGACACCACCACCACCTCACCAACATCTCCACGAGAGCGAGTCGACACCAACTGCACCTTTCTCTGAAGGAGTTTCGATACATAACCCATTGCTCCGTATGAGCGCAGACATTCATGTGAAGGACACGGTCTTCGCACGAGACAGCAGCGGGAAGCGGCTTCCCCAGCACGTATTCGAAGGACCCAACTGGGCTGCTCTGAAGGAGACCATCTTCCTCCACTGCTTGCCGCATGTCCAGTTTAGAGCGACATATACTGGTGACCCTAGAG
>NW_008580177.1:80132-81650 GCF_000520115.1 Aphanomyces invadans | reverse complement strand
TATTGACAAACGTGCATACTTGCATGAAGCAAGGCAATCAAGTGTCCCACTACTTTGGGCTCAAACCACCTTCTGCCGCACAATACTTGCACTCGAAGCAACAATAACTTGAATTGAACTGTATTTCTAGAACACACTTTCCCAGTGGACTCGGCCAAAAATTCCACGGGGAAAGTTCACTGGAAAATTCCCCTGAGCAAAATCTGTCTAATACTTGAACAATGGTAGAACAAGCGAGCGACGGAAAAATGCCCCCAGTGGTTTTAGAGAAATATATTGAATTTTGTATCTCAATACAATAACCCACAACGAGAAAGGAGAGTATTTTATATATTCAAGCTGTTTTTAATTTGAAGAGCCAAAAACACATACATGTATACCACGATGATTGGTAGAATATAGATCATTTCTCAGTCAATCTAGGCTAGCCACGACGACCAGCAATAAATACTACAATACTCTTGAAAACTACAAATATTCCGAAATTGAAATATTTGTTCAAGTGACAAAACGTGCAATACAGGAGCCAGTGGCAGCGCATTTTCAAATGAGCAAGTGAAAATTTCACATGGCATGCCTCCCAGGCTTCAATAGTGATTTTAGCCATAGCCATGCGTTTTCGGCTGCAGACACAACCGGATTTTTTGTGACCCTGGTGTAGGTTTGTTTTGACGTTGATTTCAACGACACGGTTTTGCGGGACTTTCGACCCAGTCAATGATAGTAGAGGAAAAAAATTAGTCAAAATAGATCATATTGCCCGGAATGTCAATATTTAATCGTCATTAGTTCCTCGTATAAGCATTTAACAAAAATGAGTACTTAGGGAAGACAAAATATGTTGAGCGCAGTTGAACAAGTGTTTTTTTGTGACCTCTCTTCAGTCAAGCCCATTAGGATGCCAAAACGAACGTAAAGAGATTCTAGCGCACACTGACTATATGGCATATAGTGCATCGACGTCATGGATTGAACCCTGTACCTACCACTCGGGCTTCGTACAGGAGCTCTACCGCGTGAGGCATAGTTCTTATTGTTTGTGAAGTTGTTGATGTATTCCACCAACGTAGTCACTCCTACCCGAACAAATTCTCTTTAGAAATTGTTATCCTAGAATACACAATGCTCAACGTACACGCTCGAAAGCTGACGTTCACAATTTCTTCGTGCAGATTGAATTCTGCGACAATATTAATACGACGAATTTTAGGTAAAGTATCACTGGGGACACGGTCACTGTTAGGATGATAGTCATTTTCAACTGTGGAACTTAAAGTCCTTCCATAAAAGGTTTTTTTTCGTAACCGAACTATATAAGTTGTCGAAGGTTTCCGTACGACAACCGATTGAAATGTTCATTAGAGCTTGGGAGCAGTAGAAAACTACATGAGCAGCAACACAAGTATATTGGAAATAACCCTTTGTACTTACAATACAACTGATCACTTGGTACCAGATCGAGGTACTGATCAATGACAGCATCTCTGACTTGATGTAATGTCACAATTTCTATGACCA
>NW_008580177.1:70441-71227 GCF_000520115.1 Aphanomyces invadans | reverse complement strand
GAGACTTGTGGAAAATGCGCGCCACGTCCGACCGCTTCATGCCAAGGTAATAGTATGCGTACAATGCATGCATCACGGTGTTTCTTGATGCATGCTGCCGGTGAACGACATCGACGATCATTCGGCAATGTCGATGGTCGTCATTTGGGAATTCAATTTGATTGATGTATACTATATTGTAGCCAATATACATGGATTGATCGATCGATTTCGCAAATCGCCAGTCAGGTCCAGTTTTTGACAAAAAGGACAATAAATATTCAAGCTGTTTTTGATTTGAAGAGCCACATACACATACATGTATACCACGATGATTGGTTGTAGAATATAGATCATTTCTCAGTCAATCTAGCCTAGCCACGACGACCAGCAACAAATACTACAATACTTTTGAAAACTGCAAATATTCCGAAATTGAAATATATGTTCAAGTGACAAAGCGTGCAATACAGGAGCCAGTCCAGTGGCAGCGCATTTTCAAATGAGCGAGTGATGATTTCACATGGCATGCCTCCCAGGCTTCAATAGTGAGTTTAGCCATAGCCATGCGTATTCGGCTTCGGCTGCAGACACAACCGGACTTTTTGTGACCCTGGTGTAGGTTTGTTTTGACGTTGATTTCAACGACACGGTTTAGCGGGACTTTCGACCCAGTCAATGATACGAGAGGAAATTAGTCAAAATAGATCATATTGCCCGGAATGTCAATATTTAATCGTCATTAGTTCCTCGTATAAGTTTTCAACAAAAATGAGTACTTGAGGAAGACAAAATATGTTGAACGCA
>NW_008580177.1:66933-70341 GCF_000520115.1 Aphanomyces invadans | reverse complement strand
ATGTGAAGTTCCAACCCTCACTTCGTCCAATGGACCGTTTTGCCGAGCAGAAGCGCTATTTCAGTGGCAAGCATGGGCTCTATGGATGCAAGATCGAAGCTGCAGTCTCACCTGATGGTCGTTGTGTCGCCATGTCCTGCTCGCATCCTGGGTCGGTCCACAACTTTACGATTCTTCACTCGCGACAAGTAATCCACAAGGCCATGCTCGAGAAGACTCCGGACGAGTTGTTGCGTCCTGACCACGGGGAATTGTCCACTCAGTATCCTGAGAGTTGGGCCTGCTTGGTGGGCATGGCATACATTGGCATCGGGCACGTCCTGCGTGGAATCCACCCAAAGCTGCGTCCAGCGAATGGCATGTTGGATGCTGACGACTTGGAGCGGAATGAGCGGATCTTGTCGGATCGCGTGGTGGTCGAGAATTTCTTTGGACGTGTGTGTGCGTTGTGGAAGATATCGTACGCTACGTTCTCATGGTCGGAGAAGAACTACGATGTCATCCAACGAACGACTTTTTCATTGACGAACTTCCATTTGTCTCTTATGCCCCTCCGCAGCGACGACGAGACGTTCTACGCGTATGTCATGGCGCGCTACGAAAGAATGGCGACTGAGAAGAAACGCAAACGTGCGGAGTCTCAACGGCGATATCGATTGAATCGCCAAGAACGACTTACATTGGACCACAATAATGCAGAGCGTCTTCGTTTTAGCTAAAGTAATACAGCTTGCATTTGGAGTTGTTGAATACTTGGTCATTTGTCAGCCGTGACACATTTGATCAGTTACGCGATCACTTCGGAATCCACACAGATTTGAGTCAGGTAAACATAACTGACACATGAAATCGCGAAGGGTGTTAGTGCATTTTATGAGAACAGTCGTAACTTATTCTTCTCACAGTGTCTCATATGTTTCGATGTGTCTTCCGCAGTTTCTCTCTCAAATAGTTTTGAACGAAGTCCAATCTGAAAGACTCAGCAACTGGTTTAAAGACTTATTATACTTAAGGGCCCGTCTGGAAACCATCCAAAATATTATCACGAAATTGAAATATCTCATTCTCTATTTTTTGAAATGCAGATTCAGTATATTGAAATAGCGTGATAATATAAAATGCATACAGTATCATGTTTGGCTGCATGATGTGATAGGACGAAACGAAGCTTCGGTTCGAATACTGCAATCCCAAAAACGCGCGAAGATCCAAGCACATCATGACGGACGAGCGAGCATCCTGGACTGACGAGAAAGACGCAACATGGATGGCGGAAATGGTGTATCAAGTTGTCGTCTTGGGCAAGCGTGCCAATAGCGGCTTCAAAAAGAAGCATGGCAGGCAGCCATTGCCAAACTCAACCCAACCTCGATCAACGGGTCAACTACACGAAGGTGCAACTGAAGGCTCGAAATGCTGAGCTCAAGAAGCAATTTGCACAAGTCTCGCAAATGGTGAACACCTCGGGTATTGGATTTGAAGTCACCACGTGCCGATTCGTTTGCACGGAAGGCTCATGGCAACATATTTTGACCGGAAGCCGAAACGGTGGGCAGTATGGGAGACAAGACGTTTTCCTCAGTATGTTCACTGTCAGCAACTGTACGATGGTACCTTGGACACAGGTGAATTTGCTTTGTCCTCGTCGTATCCAGTGAGCACTTTCGCCGATGACAGCAGCATCGTGGCTGAAGACTTTGGGGATCAATATGGAGAAGAAACAGTTGCCACCTCATTGCTTCAAGAGAACGTGACTTTGAACGATTCCGAGTCGAGCGACGAAGAAGCAACTCCAGCAAGCGTTCACGTACTCCTGTTGAGCAAGCGTTCACGTACTCCTGTTGGTTCTGGCGTTGTGAAGCGATCTCGACCATCGATGGCATCCACGATGGCGTCGGAGCTCCAGACTCTTCGTGAATCAAGTCAGCAAGAGTTGAAGGCTTTCGTGACAGCGCTGATAGAGTCGATGCAACCATAAAGTTCCGAGCAAGTCGTTCCAACCGCCTCTGCGTCGGAGTTGGCTGTTGACGTTGTCAATGCTGAGTTCAAAACGCTATTTTCGATTGAAGACATAGCTATCGCGTGTGAAGTCATGGAAGACAACAAGAAGGCACTGCTCTTCTTGCGCATGAGTCATGAGATACGAATGGCGTATTTGATGCGTCAAAATTCTTTGAAAAAGCAAGAATAATTCGACTGCATTCAATGAATATTCAATGATCAGCAGTGTCTACGCCCTGCGGCGACGACGTTACAAAGTAGTTTGGTACTGTTCCCACATTTGTTGCGCGATTTGGTCTCGCCACATTTTCGCTTCATCGCTTTCCAATGCTTAGCTTTGGACTGGCCTATCGTTTGGACTCAATGGCTCACGGTTTTCGCGTCGAATTTGCTCCACAACCTCATGCTCCAAGTTGTCTTTACCGTGTCGACGTATGAAGTTGTGAAGCATGCATAGTGCAAGCAGTAGGTCGACTTGAAACTAGTAGCTGTATTCCACAGCGCCATTGAGGACGGGAAAACGCTTCTTTAATATCCCAAAGATGCGCTCCACGACGTTCCGAAGCTGCGCATGCCGTAGATTGAAGAGCTCCACTTTGGTTTGAGGACCTTGTCGACTTGGGGCAAACTCCTTCAAATGATGCTTTTTCCACGGTATGGCGTCAACGCTGTCTTCGTGAGAGCAAATCCAGCGACCAAAATGTCGAATCGATTGTCGTCAATGCGAAGGCCTTTGCGCAGAGCATCTTCGTACAACTTGCCATCGCCGGCGGTTCCTTCCCAACCGCTCAACACGAAGGTGAAATTGAGATCGAAATCACACGCGGCAAGCACGTTCATCGTGATTCCCTTGCGACTTTGGAAGCGTTAAACATCACACAAACTGGACATGTGTCCCATCGATCGCCATTCTGCATTGCCCAAAGTAGGGAAAAAACTTCGGGTTTCTTGCAATTCGTTCGTGGACAAGCGCTCCAAGGGCCGGCAGTTGAATGTACGTAGGACCCATCTTGATGAATGCCGCAAGTACAGCGTGCAGATGACGAGAAATGGTTTCACCAGATCGTTGAAACCGCGACTGCGTTGCTCGGCTTGTTGCGCGTTGTCCAGCAAAAAGAAGAGGAACATGGCAACTTGTTCGCTAGCCGATACATCTCGTCCCGGAACAAGACCTCCAACTTCGACTGCTGCTTGAACCAAGAGAGTGAACGTTCTTGACGTCATTCGCAGCGTTTCCACCACGACAGCTTCGTTCCAGGTGACGACTTCCTTCACCCAGGCCTGGCCGTCGAGTATCGAGATGCGCTTTGGGGACTTCTTTACGTAGGGCCAGTAGTGCAAGGTAAGCAACCGGGCTAATAACTCACGCTTCGTGCGACGTCGCAAGTACCAGCGAAGAATGGACAA
>NW_008580177.1:54172-66826 GCF_000520115.1 Aphanomyces invadans | reverse complement strand
TCTTCTTCATGGCGCGCACGCTCTGTCAAATGATTCGTCTCTCTTTTTTGAAATGCAAAAAGGCGGTCATAATATGTTGATGATGTGCAAAATATACAAGTTCAAGTCGTATATTCAATATACCGTTTTTCAGGATATATCATCACGAATATCGTGATGTTTTTGTCGCACAATTGGCTTCCAAACGCAGGATTATATCGATATTCGACATATCACTATTCTTCTCATAATATCGAGATATATCGTGTTATTTTGTGGCTTCCAGACGGGCCCTAAATAGTTGGCGACTTTTCAAGTTGTCGTACCCCATATATAGGATGAACTTGGTGTGCCTTGCGCGCCACAACATGACCAGTTGGTGTTGATGGTGTGTCTTGGTATCGGAGTCGCAACTGTTGACGCAATGGACTGGCGGGCGCGCTGACCTGTTGCTGAGGTTGTTGTCTTCGAGTTGAAGCGTAAAAGCTTTGGCTTGGTGGACCTGATCGCGGAAGCGGCAGCTTCTGCGACTTTTTTACTCAAAATTTTGTAAGCAAAAAACGCCCACGTTATCGTGCTTCAGGAGTCGTGTCGAAGATGGCTGCCGGCGCTGTCAAGGGAGCAGGCGGTGAAGAATGCAAGTTGGTAGCTGACCTTGAGAAGCTTGTAGTTGAAGTAGGTATAGTGATGTTGAGCATAATCTTGTGTAAATTCTTCCAAGTCGAATAAGCGTGATTGTTGTCCGTTGTCATTGAGCGAAAGCGGTGAGTACGTTGGTTTGGTCGGTGACGCGGTAGCTGGACGAGGTTGTTGCGGTTGGTGGGATGCGGTTGGTGACCTTGTCGCTCGGGCAGAAGGTTGTGTTGGGTTGGGTTGGGCTTGGTTCAGGCGGTTCGGTGTAGGTAAGTAGTGTCTGGGAGGAAGGCTTGGTAGTGTGGACCGCCGTGGAGCAGTTGTGAACAAAAGCGGTGAAGTTTCCGCTTGTCTGGGCCTTCGATACGCTTGAGATAAGCTTGTATGTGAAGCCATAGGTACGCTTGAGCTTCGGCGCCGAGTGCCAGCGAGTCTGGAAAAGCTTCATCGTACAGAAGGAGGTTGCGTTGAAGCCAAAGTTGTCGGAAACAAATTGCCTGGATGAAGCGCAGAAGGGAAAAGAAGCTGTCTTGGTAGGTTGTCTTGTGTTCTGTCTTGATGCTGATGGAATCAGTAAACAGGATGTCTTGCCAGTGTAGCTTGCCGCTGATGTCTTCAAACGGTGCCAGATAGTATTGCCATACTCGTTGTGCTTGTGGACAGTCCCAGAACAAGTGTTTGGCATCTTCCGTTGAGTTGCAGCCGTGTACACAAGTTGTTGAGCCCGAACGCCAGGCGTACTTGTATAGGAAGCCCAAAGCATTGTGATGGAGGCGGAATCTCACGTCTCGAAAAACGGGTAGTAAAGACTTGTCCATGGAGATCTCGCGTTGCCACGCAGTGCCAATGAACCGGCCGATGTATGCCAAGTCTTGGTAGAGGGATAGTTGTGCTCGTGGTCTGGTGAAGTCTTTTACGTATGGTGAAGGGCGTGGTAAGTTCCAGGGTCTTGGGATCGATCGTCCAGTCGTGGTGGGCAGCATGTTAATGGACTTGGAAGTGGGGGCCGAACTGACATGTCGAAATCGCGTGAAAAGAGGCTGCAGATGTGTTGTAACCGCTGGACCTGCAGCTGCTGCTGTGCGAGAAGGTGCTAGCCAGTGAAGCATCTCGGTGAAGGCGTGCGATATGTCGGAGTCGCCTTGAATGACATCCCAGAGTCGGAGAATCGGGTAGTTGAGGGTCGTGAAGAGGTGTGCTGTGCGTGTGAGTGATCTGAGAGGCCGTTGGGCTGTTGTGCATCCAGCTGCGACCCAGAGGGGGATGTGGTGGAGGTCTAGCGAGTGCATGGTCGTGAGGGGGGGCGGCAAGATCACTTCACTCCATGTACTGAAGATTTGATGAAGATAGGGACCGAGAATGCGTCCGTAATGACCAAGGCCGTACTTGACTGGCTGTTGGAGTCGAAGATAGAGAATATCCATTCCTATGCCATAGTCGCCCAGAGCCTGACTGAACAATGCGATCGCCGGCGACAGCCATTTGGGTGTGATGCTGGGATTGCGGCGTATTTGTCGAAGTCGCCCACAAGTAAACTGAGTTGAAGGCTGCGAACAGTGGCATGAAGCGTTGGCAATCCAAGACTACCTTTTGAGCACGGAAGTGTGTACCATTCTTCGGGGAAAATGCCTTCTTGTGCTTGTGTTGGTAGTTCTGGTGATGTTTTTTGGTTGAGAAAGTCGAGCAGAATTGGGGGAAAGTGATCTAGACTTGTTGGGGGCGTGCAAGTGACGGAGGCAGTGTACCAGAGCAGTGGAAGGATCATTGCGCTGAGCAGCACGACCCTACCTCGGATGGTTCGAGCACGATGGCGCCAAAGCAAGCAACGCTGATGAACCAGGGGAAGCAAATGATCGAGCTGGCGGTCTTGGGATAGATCTGGTCCGAAGTAAACTCCCAAGGTGTTGCAGTGGCCGGTGTTGAGGGTGACTTTGACTCCTAGTGAGCGGAGGGCCGTAGGGAGGGATTGGTCTTGTCATGGTGAAAACGGCATGATGTGCGTTTTGGTGCGGTTGAGTTGCATGCCCGTCCCTTGACAAAAGTATTCCACAAGATCCAGAAATCTGTAGGTGTCAGCAAGGTCAGCAAGAATACCTGTGCAGTCATCCGCAAAGGCAACGATGTTGGGCTTAATGTAGTTGAGAGATATTCCAGGCATCTTGGATCGGATATAGTTCAACATGGGCTCAATAAAAAGGACAAACATACCAGGGGATAGAGAATAGATAACCTTGGCGGACTCCGGCGCCGAGTTCGAACGGTGCCAAGGGTCTACCGTTGAGAAGGATGTAGATAAACGTATTGGAGTAAAATGTCTTGCTCCACGTTCGAAAGGTATGTCCAAAGTTGAAATGAGCTAACACGATGTCCAGAACATTCCAGAGGACGCTGTCAAATACTTCAGCAAAGTCGAGAAGCACTGTGCCGGCTTGTTTGGTGTTCAGTTGGCAATAATGTTGTAAAGTGGTGAATTCCCACAAGGCTTGTTGAATCGAACGGCCAGGAACAAAGCCGTGTTGGTCGGGATGTAGGATGGTGGGGAGAACCTTGCCAATACGGTACGAAAGAATCTTGGGGCCAAGCTTAGCATCAGCGTTGAGTAGAGTGAGTGGGCGATGGTTGCCAGGCTTTAATCTTGGGCCGCTTTTGTAAAGCAGGGATAGATGCGCCCGTCGCTGAAACTTGGTCATGCGTTGCTTGTCAAGCTGGCTGTTGTAGCAAACTTCAAGAACTCGTGCCCAGTTGTGTGGATCTGTAAGGTAGTATTCCACGGGTAGTCCGTCTGATCCTGGAGCTTAGTAGAAGTCATTGGCTGTAAGCGGTGCTTCCATGGCGTGGCGCTGGGTAATAGTGAGTCGACTGGTTGTCTTCGCCAGAATCGAGCGTAAAAGTGATCTGTTGATGTGTCGACGAGGACTGTTAATGTCGCACGACGGACTTTGAAAGATTTGAGCCCAATAGCGTCGGAAATTTTGCGCCGTGTCGTCGTATTCTTGCTTGGTCCGAAGGGGTAAGCGTGTGGGTAAATGTGTGTGACTTGGCGGCCGGAGAAATTCTTTTGTGCAGCGTTCATCCTGGTGAAGGTCTTGGTCGATGCGGTTGTGTTCATCGAGTAGGCAGCCCGGGTTGTAATTTGGCAGCGAGGGTGTTGCGAGTTTGTGCATGAGATCTTGTAAGGTGGTGCGTAAAAGGTCTTGAACTTGTGGGAGTTGCAATTGCCACTCCGGACAGCGCCAGGGTTGGGCAACATGATGCGGTGACCAAGTGCGCGTGGCGATGTCAAAAATGATTGGAATATGGTCTGAATGATGCCACTTCATTCCATGTGCATGGCGTATATGTCGGATATAGTTGACAAACATGTGGGAACTCATGAGACCATGTCAATGCGTTGGTTCGATTGTGGGCTGGTGAACTCCATGGCAGTCGGGTTTTGGATGCGCCAGGGGTCCGTCAGTTGCAGGGCGACCTGCCAATCCATGAGAGAGAGGGTGATACGTCGGACGTTAGGGGTGTGGTTGCGTCTGTGTTGAGCGGTCCAAGCACCGTGTTGAAGTCACCACAGACAACGTGCAATGCGTTGGCAGGGAAGTCACGCGGCAAGGCTTGATAAAAACGGGGCCGTTCGTGGGGTTGAGCAGGTGCGTAGATGATGTGGACGTAGATTGGTGTGTCGTTCAGAGACGACCAGGTATCGGTTCACGAGCGGTGATGCATGGGAAACGAAAGATGGTGTGACGTCGACGGGGTGCTGAATGGGGCAAGCGTTGGTCAGTAGTAGTCCGACTCCATTGTGTCCGTTGTAGAGCTGGGAGTGATGATGTGACTAGAACGCGCTTCCCAGGGAGTCAGAGCTGTGCCAGAAATGTGTGGCATTGTGAAGGTTGGACGGTGAGGTGACCCTTGGTTTCTTGAAGAGCGATGAGAGAGAACTTGTTGGCCAGTGTTGAAAAGAGAGATCGGTGCAGTCGGTTGATGCCGTTGGCGGTAATGGAGACGCCACGGAGTTGCCACGCGTCCGGAATAAGCGGAGTAGCAGGGAACCATGTAGACGCCCATAGGATGGAATGCAGCCAGTTGTAAGATGGCTTGATGGACGGAAGTTGAAACGTTGGAGCGTTGAATAAGGTACTCGCCCAAAGGTGACGCTGCTAAAGCACACAAGGTGGCATCTGACCAAAGGAAGTGTGGTGCGAGTTCAAGAGTTGCGAGACAGCGGTTGCCGGTATGTCGTCGACAAGCTTCTTGAACCAAAGCTGAAACCTTGAGAGCGTTGAAGCAGATTTCGGGCTGGTTGAGTTGGAGAAAGAGACAGAAATGGGCTAGCGCAAGGATGAACTGGTAGTTGTCGTTGTTGGGAACGATGGAAGATAGGATGAAGCTAGTTGGTTCAGGTTGACCGACTGCGTGTGGCCAACCAAATGCCCAAAGCGGTTGCGGCATGGTAGCAGTCAACTGCTCTTATACACCGGCGATGATCGAATCCAAATATGTGTGACTTTGAATGTATCGTTGGAGAGCATGGTCAGGGAGCTTGGCATGCAGTACCGACATGTTCTTGGGTGTCCGGACATCAATAAGGGGAGCGAGGTGACTTGGGCTAGCTTGAAGCATCGCGAGGGCCGCTCTGGAGTCTTCTTCCGCATGATAGCAGTTGGCATAGTGTTCCAGGTAGTCGGTGAGTTCGCCGATTGTCATGGATTCAAGTCCGTGTTGATGGTCGAGTAGGCTTGAAGATCAGCATGCGATCGGCAGTATGCGGCGTATAAATTGGCATTCCCTGCAACCGTCATGTTGTACGGAGCTGGGGAAGGATCGAAGTTGTCTTCGGCGTCTTGAAGTACTGCAAACATATTGTATGTGCTGGGAAATGAGTGCGCGACTGTGCCATGGCGGCCAGAGGAATCGCCATCGATACTCTCTGCGTTGGAGTGATCAATAGGTGTCGGTGGCTTGTAAGTATAGCGATGTGAGAGTTGCGCTCGATACCAGAGCGGCGAGTCATCAGGCATAGCGGGGTGCGTTTGTATCAAGCAGTTGAAGTCAGCATCAATGAAATGTGGGTGAACCAGGACCGTGAATTCCGTTGTTGACGCATGCGATGCGGTATCGTCAAGTTGAGTCTCGTAAGGAGGTCGAAGGGGAGTGTCAGAGTCGTCGCTGGAGCTAAATCTTCCCATATCGTCATATTCAGAAATCGGATCGTCCTGATCGTCTTCAGAGTCGCTTGATGGGGTGCTGGATTCCATAGGAGTGTCGACCGGGCTCGCAGGAGGTGATAAACAGTCAGTTTCAATGGTGCTGAAGGTATCATGTATCGGTGTGGCTGAATTGGGCACTTGGTTGTTGCCCTGGCGTGTATGCAGACGTTTTGTGCGAAGGCTGGGGGATACACTTTTGTTGTAACGCGCGATGCAATGTTGTACAAAGGCCAGGGCAGAGTCAGGCCCGTGTACAAAAAGTTCACGTACTGGGTCATTGGGCGCAAACATCAGGCACTTGAGGGGATCGCGTGCAGAAAAATACACGGTAATGTGGCGGGATTGGATGGAGTTCTTGTCGAATGTAGACTTGATCATTACTGGTGGCTCCCCGCGCGCGTCGAAGTACGTCCATATGTCATCGGGTTGAGTATCGGATGCCAACGTGAGGTCGATCCAATACAGATGCGAATACTCTGAATACTCCCGGATGGGAAACGGTCGTCCACAGCTCATGAACTTCAATCCGGCCAGTCTGGTGACCATGTCGCGGTCTGTGCAATTGAAGCTAATTCCGACATTCTTGACTCGCATGAAGTTGCGGCAAACACTCTTCGCTGTCGTCCAAGTAGCCGGCTGGTGGGTCGTCGCCAGGCTAGCGAGCATGACTTGGAGTGGAAGATGGCAACCGCTGACTTGCACGCGATCAACACGTTGGACTTTTCTTCTGGTGGAGTTGGTGTAGGAAGCGATGCCGTGGCTACGAGATGACGGTCGACATTGGACAGGTTGCCCGCTTGGTGCGCTCGCATGGCCGCAGTAAATTCGGTTTCCGTTGGTCGGCAACGAACATTGGATTGAGTTTTGTACCATGAGGCACGCCAGTTAACGTCGACTTCAGCCTTGTCCGGGATGGCAGTTGCTGATGCAGTTGTTTTGAAATGTCGTCTCCCGATCGATTGTTCAGTGGATCCAGAGGCCCCAAAGGAGCTTGACCACTCACTTTCGTGGCTCTAGGGGCAACAACGCGATCGGGGATGGTCATGGAAGGCGTTGGGTTTCAGACAAGACACAATGACGTCCAGGTCGGGTGTTGAGTGAGTCCTCATGGCCGGCGACATGCAACGACGCGGTCGAACCATCCATCTGGGCACGACTATTGCCAGACCGGGAGTTCAGTGGGTCCAGAGGCTCCAGAGGAGCTTAAACACTCACTTTCGTGGCCCTAGGGGCAAGAACCCGACCGGCAACAGCGCGAAAGGACGTTGGGGGTTGGCCAGACTGGCCAGAGGCAGGGCAAGAGCTCGAGCGAGAGGGATCGGTATGGCCGACTTGCGACACACGAGCGACGGCGGACGATTGGTCGGCAGGGACGGTCATGGGTGGGAGAACATTGCAATTGGTGGGGCCAGAGCACAAGAGGAGTACTTTCTTTGTTGATCAGAGTGCCAGTGGGACTGTGCAGGAACGAGCAAATTGAAACGTCCGTACGACAACCGATGCAAGCAAACCGTAGCAGTTGATGAAAGGTCAATTTGCAACCGGCATCATGAACACGTCCGAGTTTGAACAAGTCGTTGCTGTATATAGAGGCCAAAGTTGACGTCGAGGTGGTTGCAATGGCGTTTCTAAATGGCCATGTGATTGAATTCATACCACTCATCACTCGATTCTTCAGCGTATCGTAATTGCGTGGGTGATAGTAAAAGGCAAAGTGGGCCGTCACTACACCAGCAACGCAACCTTTCCGGACGTTCGTTCTCGGCTCAAACGTGCTTACAAGAACTTGTCAGAGTCAGGAATCCGAGACTGCATGGACGTGGCTGAAGGAAAAGTGCAACACACGCATCTCCAGGCCGTTGAAAGCAATGCTGAAACTTGCGATTCATCAGTCTACAACAGTGAAAGTTCTGCAGACGGCGACTACCGTATTTGCTGCATTCCTGCACCTACGAAAATGTCGGCCAAAACGCCATATGGTAGATGCAGCTTTACAACAAAACGAAAACGAGTTCCCCACGACTAGTCGTCCTGGATTGGCCAAAATCCCCTTGCAATTTAAATTTTGAAATGACCTCCCGCCACATGTCACTTCATTTTTCCTTCCCTCGATGGCTCGAGAGCGCAAGACGAGACAGAAGTCCATCACGCTTTCCAAGAAACTCGTGGTCATACAGAAGTACCTCAAAGGAGGCTTCACCTACTACTCCTTAGCAAAACAGTATGGCGTCCAAGGTAATCAAGTTCATACAGAAGTACCTCAAAGGAGGCTTCACCTACTGCTCCTTAGCAAAACAGTATGGCGTCCAAGGTAATCAAGTTCGTCGATGGGTCGCAAATCATGCCGCCATTAAGACAGCAGCCAGTACCGCACTTCGTGTGCAGCAAGCTGAGACTGGTGACTAGCGCTGTCTTCGATAAAGCAAAAGCAAAAGTACATTAGATTAGAGCTAGAGCTACCAGCTACTGACTACCAACCGCTTCACTTCGCCTGGTCGGCTTGAACAAACACTTCGGACCATACCTACAGTATCGTACTGTACCTGGCGGTGTCCGAACCACCACGAGGGCAATGTACTTCTCGTGGGCAACGATCCCGCGGGAACACAGCTTCACGATGATTTCTGGCGCCAAGTATTCGCAGGAGGCAGCCATCACGGAAGCAGTAGCACAAACGACGACTCAATGCCCGTCACTTTGTCCATTTCACCCTTGGAGATACTAAAGTCGATGCATGCCACGCTCCTGTGGGCAGTCAGCGCATTTTTTCGAGCTTCAGATCGCGATACTCGATGTTCGACGCTTGCAAATTGGCTATCGCGAGCAAGACCTACATGATCGGTCAGCTACTCCTCAGAGTAGAGCGGATTGTCCTTCAGCGGTACAGCTTGGCTTTGTCTTCTATTGCATAAGGAGGGCGGCCCCACACGGGCACTTCCTGATCGCAGACACCAGCTCAAAGTCATTCACGCCAATCACCCCAGGCACGGTTGAGATGGCAAACACCTGCTTCGTCTCGACCACACGGACGGTGCGGGGCCGAGATCACATACGATGCTCGAGACGACCGACAGACACGTCAGACAAACCGCAAGCTGCAATCGCTTGGGACGCTGGAGACGTCAAACATCAGTCCACTTCAGCAGTTATATGTAATTCGGATCGTCGGTCCCCTTTATTCCAGTCACAACACCTTAAAAAGGCTACTGCCTCCGATAGGATATGGTTGATTTGAGTTTTTACCCTTTTCGCAGTTTTTGGAATATTCCCAAATGCAAGAATATTCTCGTAGCGTGGCGAAATAATCCTCGGCACAGTACCAACTGTCAGCACCATTTCAAGAGCATATCAGAGCCCAGTATTTCACTGATTGGTTAAAAATTTACCCCCTATCAACACATTACTCTAAATACGAATTTGCGGGGAAAATGTAATTTACTAGAGGCTAATCAAGATTTGAATTCCAACATAGACAAGTCTAACTTTATGCATTGAATTCAAGTTAGTTCTGTGATAACTATTGCCTCTGAATAACTATAATCCTTTGATTTTGCAATATTTGGTGAGAGCTATGTTCCAAAATCTGACTGAATTTATTACATTATGTAAGTCAAAATTGTGCCGACAATTGATACCTCTATGTTTCAACGCCAACTTTGAAATTTATCCCGCTCGTCAGAATTGGTTAAATCGATGTAGCTTCATTCTTGATGAGAGTCCTTGAACGTGTCGTTATTACGATGTATTATGAACCACAATACGTGAAATTGCCGAGGAGATATCGAAGGACGAACTTGACAGCAAAAAGTGCCGACAAACGATTCGCCACGTTATTGAAGAACGCGATGCCGTCGCTCAAATATATCCTGTCCTTAAAATCAGAGCACTCCTTGTCCTTCACGTTGTACTTCAAATATTAATTATATTTATAAATGTCGTGGCAACCTCATTGGGACAACAGTACTTGAATACAGTATTTCAATTAATCTGAAACGTATGAATATGCATACAAAGTTGAATGTAAAAGCAGCAGATTTGGTTGAAAATTCATGGTCCTGACTTTCGTATTTGGCCATAACTCACTCAAATCAACTGTAAAAGTCAAGTTCAAGAGTATACGACCTAGGTCACCATGAATACACTACATGACTACGTCATCCATGTCAACTCGTCCGTCGATTACAACACATACTCCATTGATCCCGTTCCCATTCTTTGACAGCAAATCGAACATGACAGATTCACAATATCACTAAACCTGTATATTTGTTCCTCCTACAAACGACAAGCCTGCAGCGTCGTCGATTGCTGCAACGGCTTCAACATCGCATAAGGGTGTTCTGCACCCCGCGTTCCAAAAGGCAACGCAGACACCACAGGGTGATATGATTCATAATTGCTAACCACCAGTTAACTACACGTCCAGAATCTTCGTCGCCATCTGCCAGGCAAAATCCTTGTCTTGTAAAGGCGACACAACGATCAGTTGTAGACACTTGCGCAGCCAACGGATCTGCACCGCCAACGGATCTGCACCCCCAACGACTAAGCAGGTCAGCCCAGACGTTCGTTTCTCCCGTCACATGCTCGAACGTGCAGGGAAATGTTGCCATAACCACGACCCACAGATGTAGCTTGTTAGCTTGATAGCGGATCATTGCTGCTGCTGTAACTCAGTGGGTTAAAAATGTACACTAAAGCAGAGTTCAGTGGTCCGTGAAGAGACGGAATCCTTGCTGCCTGAGCAGCAGGTACTCGAGTCTTTTGCCCGATTCAAAGATCGCAAACACTGCTTCCTCCACCGTCGGCCACCCGAGCACTCGGTCTGCCAAATCCACCGCTCAGGAACGCCAATACCTCATGTCGTTGTACTTCGACAAGAAGACCGAAATCTTCGGGATATGAGTGCATGCCTCTCCGCAATGCGTCTTACTCGCATCAGCATAAAGCAAAAAATCTTGTCTGCAGATCGATGAGACAACGGCACCACTTGTTGCAGCGTTTTCTTTACTGCTGCAAAGCACTCGTCGCGTTCGCCCGCCCATCCAACGGCATCGAGCTGGATACACGTCAGCGCTGCCTTCTTCGATTCATCAGCCACTTTCGCCGCAACGTCCAGAATTCTTCGCAGCGGATCGATCAGGTCCACGTAACTTGGGATGGAACTGTGCATTCAAGTCGTCGCGTAGACAATTTGTTGCAGGTCCGCACCAGACGTTGTCGCTTCCATCGCACACGGGCCTTGCGACTCGATCCAGGGAAGAGACACGTCATCTGCGGAATTTCTTTTCCACACCACATTGCTTCCTTGCGGAAGAAATCACACTTCTTCGGATGCAGCTTGAGGCGGAACATGAACAATTCCTTGGACTTTGTCCAACAGCGTCAGCAGCTTGTCGATGCCATCGGCATATCCCAAAACGCCATCGAGCAAATCCAAAACTCAGGCGAACAGTGCCGAACATATCGTTGACGAAGGACTGACAGTAGGCCACAGCGTCCATCTGGTTCATCAGGATTCGTGTTGGCGTGTCGACGCCAAACGGGGTCATAAACGAAGACCACATCAGGAAGGTGGGTGCAGTGGCAGCTGCCGATACCTCTTGAGCCAGTCCAAGGTGAAGTACGCGCGCGTTTGTGCCAACCAAAGTCGCCATCACGGGGTCCAAATTCGGCATCGGTCACGGCATGGGTATAGTCCACGAGTTGATTGGTCGAGAATCAATCGTAATACAATACTCACCCGGCGCCTTCTTGATGACGATTCGCGGCACTGCCGCCCAGTTGTTTCGGTAGACGAGGTCCGCAGCCTCGAGCTCTTCCACATGCTACTTCAAATAATCCATGTGGGCTGGGGGTACCGGCGCAATGCACACTTGACTGGCAATGCGCCTTCATATGGCCCTACTTTCAACGGCTGGCTCGACGTCGACGCGCAAATTTCGCACACAAATTCCAGACGGAAGTCCTCGACTTGTTTTTCGAGGATGCGTTGAAGCTAAGATTCTTGAATTACGGAGAGGCAAGACTTCACGGCCCCCGTAATCATACCATCCAGAATGCGCTGGATTTCGCCATCTTGATCAGCGAGCTTCTCCATCCTAGCATATAACACGTCACACCCTCGGCGTAGACATCGTCTTTAGGATCTTCCTGATACGCCATCTGGAGACATCGCATAGTCGACGACGTGTTCCCAACGTCGGTGACGTCTACCACGTCCCAAATACGCCGTTGCTTCAGGGTGCACAAGCATACCGTAGATTTTAAAACCCAGTCGTTCCATGATCGGATTGGATGTCCAATACGGTCATCGATGTCCATTCTCTATACTTCAATCCAGGTTAAAAATCAATGCAGCACCAGGGGGCCAATTGGCGTTTCTAACGCCACAGTTTTGAACTGAACAAGCCGCAAAACTTCAAGCGGCTTTGAGCTTCACCCATAAGGCTGCAGTCGCAACTTTGGCCCCGTTACAACGCCGGGATTAAGACGCTGCAGCATCAGCAGTACACCTTCCGACACTACCGTTTCATCGGAGCCAGAATCGAGCAACACTTGCGGCAGTGTTACTGTAGCACAACCTCGATTGACTCCCGGCACTCCATACTGCTAGTTGTTGTGTCTCTCGATACTCCGATCATCCGACGACGTGCTTGATGGTGCTCGTCCATCAACTGCTTGATCTGGGCCTCTCGGAGACCCAGATGATTGCGCACGCGATGCGAATTTGATTGATACTTCAAACACTTGACCTTCGTTCGCTCCTGCGACGCTACCTTCTCCGCTCGGTCTGCCGAAGGCGCTGCTTGTGCGCCATTTGGTTTCTTTTCACCGCGCT